>NW_026591086.1:41962065-42009570 GCF_907164565.1 Psammomys obesus
TATATATATATATATATATATATATATATATATATATATGCAGTTATATATATATATATACATATATATGTGTATATATACATATAGATATAGATATATAGATATATATAGTTATATATACATATATGTACTGCATGTGTGTCTGTATGGGTGTGTCTCTGGGAGGGTGTGTATGTCTCTGTGTATGTGTGTGTGCACATGCCTACTTATGTGTTTATACAAATTTCCAATAATGCAAACATGTGGTGTGAGATCTCTTTAGGGTGCTGCTGTTGGAGAAAGATTTTAAAACCATGTCCAGGTTTCTTAGACTGTCAAAGAGCCTCAACTGTTTACAATTATTAATAGTATTGGTAGAAATTCCTTAAATTGGTTTGGTTTTCTCCGACAGAGATTCCTTTAACCTTCAGCACCTCGAGTGTATGGCATCGCTAAAGCAACAAGGGGAAGGACAAAGGTTCATTTGAACCTTTTTAATTCACAGAGGCGGCGGCACTGCAAATGACCCTTAGCAGGCAGTAGGTTTAGACATCAATAGGCCTGTTTGATTCAATTACAAAAAAAGGAATGCATCGTTCTTTGATCAGTTCATGGAAATACGGGATTAATCTTCAATTTAAAAGCAAGTCCTCACAACATACCGCTGTCTTGTATGTGGAATTTGCTCAATAGATTCCCTAACTCAGTATTTGGTAGCAGTGGATACCTGGGCCGGACTCTCCTAGCTGGCTTTAAGTTTCTGCTCTGCCCATGGGGCTCAGTGCTGGTAAACTGAATAGCGCTATAAACTGAATAGCTCCACTTTAAAAAGACAGAGTTGGCCCGTTTCCCGAAATCAAACTACACATGGAGAACGCATGTTCACGCCTTATGCTCGGCTCTGTGAGGAAGTTGTTTGCTTTCAACACGCCTGCCCTTCAGCCACCTCGCTCCCATCGAGACAGATAACGTTCTGAAATCCTTCCTTCGCATAAATTGCTTGTATGTGTTTGTAGAAAGCCACCTGACTTCATACTCCATTCAAAAAGCAGTTCAAAGACGCTCATCTAATCTATTTCTTCTAAACAATGAGGCTCGTTTGACTGTAGGAAAAGAAAACATTGAAGAGTCTTCTCCGGTGGCTTTGAACACTGCCCAGGGAAAGGGCGCCTTCAGGGAACCGTTGAGACTTTGAAAACCCTAAGGAGCTTTGTAGCTGAAAATGCCCTTGTAACCTCTCGACAGCTTTTGCAAACAAATCTTTTAAGCTCCGTCTAAAAGAGAGGTGAGCAACAATTTGAAGAATGAGGTTTTCCTTTGTGCCTGATTGTAGAGCTCAGCAGTTCCAACCTTTTTGTTGTATTATATTTCTGATCTAAATAAGGAATTATTTATTGCCTGAAAACGGTGGTATTCAGATCCTAAGTCTCCTCCAAGTATTGACTTTGATCGCCAACTGTATGAAGAGATTTAGGGAGGAGAATCTTCTTATTTGAAAAATCTAAAGAGCCGTTCTTAGAAATTGCCTCTCCAGGCAGAAGGTGCTCTGGGCCCTTGTCATGGGCAGTGAACCTCCCTTCCAAGTTCTCATTCTCACGCTGCTTGTGTAACACACGTGTCCCCAGTAGCTTCATGCTTTATTTTTGTTATCACGGATGGACGGTTTTCCTCATGAAAGAAAAAAGGGTGGTGGGGGAGCATTTATTAACATTTTGGGGCTAGGCATGAAAATACACACCTATAAATGTAGCACTTTGAAGGCTAAGGCCGGCGGATCACAAGTTCAAGTCAGCCTTGGCTACAAAGTGAGACTTAGCCTTGTGTTTCAGAATCAAACCACATGTGGAAAAATTCAGGATCAACCCTTGCAACTCAGCTCCGTCAGGAAGTTGTGTTTGTCTTTCAACACAAGAGCTACATAAGAATGTATTTTTTTTTTCAATTCCATAAAAGTTTCTGCTCAAATCATCGCGGGTTTAGTTTGTATTCTTCCATCAATGTTGTCTGGTAATATAGCCTGGAAAATCAATACTCAACACTGAGCAGAACACAGTCTCCTGACTGTACCTGTTCCACAACTGCCAGTGGATGCCACAGGGAGTTTGGTACCAGTGTTCACATTTAGCCTTGGAGTCATCTAAAACTTTCAATAAAGTAGGTGAAAAAGTATAATTTAAAGACAATATCTCATATTCACTAAACACTGTTTTGGAAGCAGAGTATTCCTCGTGCTCTGGGAAATAAAGTCCTTTTGATTATAAACTACAAAGTCAATGTATAGTCAATAAATGACTTTAGAACACTGTTTGAGATGAGAGGTGGAGGTGAGGAAGAGGGAGGACTGAGCAAGGGCCAATGGGTCTGAGAAGTTGGAACTCAAGACATGCCTATAGAGTCAAAGACTTGGCAAGACTGAAAGACGAGTCTCCGATGGTCACTTTGCTGAGCTCTAACAAGTGCTTACCATGCTTTGTCACATTTCCAAAACCCATAGAAGTTCACACTAACAAACTCTTGTCATACAAAGGAACTTTAATCAGAAGAGAAGGGGCCAGGATAAGAGTGGTAGCTCACAGCTGTAACACCAGAACTTGGGCAGCTGAGGCAGAAGGGTTTCATGAATCAGAAGCCTGGGCTGCAGAGGGGATGTCTGACATAGCCAGTTCGCCTCAAACAAAGTAGCAAACAAAACCCAACAACTGTAACAGCAGCAGCAGCAGCATCTACTACTAGGACTGTTCTGACCTCACTAAGAAGACAAACAGCCCCGTGCTAGTCAAGGCTGTGATGACAGCATGAGAAGCTTCTAAAGCCCTTGCACTTTGGGTAGTTATTTTGTAGACCAGAAAACCTTTTCTGTAAAAAGCCAGTGAGTGAATAATTCAGGCCTGTCAGGTGGTGTGATCTCTATTACTATAACATAGCCACTGCTGATACACAAAGGAGCCCGTGTGTCTATGTTCCAATGGGACTTATTTGAAAGGTGGATAGAGGGCACCCTTTCTACAGTTTGGAATTCCCTGGTATAGTCTGTAGCATCAGATGCTCGAGTAAGCCCTTACAGGCAGAATTGTATTAAAGTCCAGCCCTATAGCTGATGTCCATCATCATGGTCTTAGCTCAACAAGAAAGGATGGGGTGTACTCTGTGCTCGTTTCATCAAGTCAAAAAAATGATAATAAATTATGTTATAAAGAGTTTATCTAGAACTAGAAAGAATATTGGGACTTAAGGAATAAATGTAAAACTAACTGGAAAAAGTTCCTGATAAAATAATGCACTCCTTGTATGTGAATGACTAAAGATCTTAGTCATGGCTTTTTGCGTGAGCATATATTACATATTTTTGGTCAAGATCAGCACCATTCAATAAATAATTACTAGCCACATAGAACTATAGAGCAAACCTGAATAGTTATATAAGTAACTATTTACTTTTAATAGGGTTAATTTTAAATTTAAGAGTAGATTCTACAGTCAACATTTGGAAACCTTTAAAGCATGTATAACAAAACTTTAAACTTTTCAACATAACTGTTTGGGATTTCTAAGTACAGATCAAGTGTTTCTTATGAAAACTTAGCTAAAGATATGCTGTTACGTGTACAATGCACATGATTTCAAAGCCAGTACAAATGAGGGACAGTAGATAATGATCATTTTCACGTCGATTAAATATTGAAGTCATAATATGTTGAATTAAATAAAGTACTTGTACTAGATTAAGTAAAATAGCTTTTAGATTAATTGTATTTCTTTTTATGAAAGAAAGAGTGAGTTTCTTTTAATGAAAGAGTTATAGTGTACATGTATGAATTATATTATATTTCTCCTGGACAAACTACCCAATATATTCCTATTGTTGGAACATCCTAGTGAAGGGAAGCAATCTATTCTTGTGATGGACACCATAACCCAAAAAACCTGAGGAGGAAAGGGACTGTTTTGCATACACTTACAAGTCACAGTTTGTCACTGATGGCTTCACGGCAGGGACTCAGAGGTCACGCAGGAATATGTGGTGCTGGCTCAATCTCTGGCTTGCTCAGCTGGCTGTCTTATATAGTCTTGGCACAGCTGCTTAGCCATGGCTTTTCAGACTGGGTCAAGACGGCCACAGGCCAATCTGATCCAGGCAATTCTACAATAGAGTTTTCCTCTTCCTATGTTGTATGTGTGAGAAGTTGACAAAGAGTTGGAAATAAGTGACTAAATCCATAGTCCTTGGCATTTCAATGCTTTGGCTCCGCTTAAACTGAGATGCCCTTCTGGAAACAAAGCCCTCTTTAGATATCGTTAGCTGGTGTCTGTCATAAGACCAGTAGCTGAAACCACCAGTTGCGGTATCCAGGTGACAGACCCTACTCTTCCATAGATTCAGAGACTGAAGAGTGGCCGGACAAAAGGAGTTCAAACAAACATGCAGCTCTACGCTATTTTATTTTCTACCTGGGGGAAAAGGCGTGCACACCACAGCACACATGTGAAGGTCAGAGAACAACCTTTGGAAGCTGGTTCTCTCCTTCCACCACAGGATCTAGGACTGAACTTAAGTGTCACGCTTACACAGCAGGCTTGTACCTGCTGAGCCACTTCTTTGCCCCAGACACTTAGCTCCTGCTGATGCTCTGAGACAGAACCGAGGAGATTCAGCTTTGCCCAAGATTCCATGGAAGCAAACTGTCTGGTGGCAAGACTGAACCAGACCAGGAATTCCAATGGCCTCGTCCCTTTTCATTTTCCCCACTACACATTTTTGCGTGTGTGTGTGTGTGTGTGTGTGATACACACGAAAGGCAAAAGGCAAAAAGAAACAAAAAAGAAAAATAACAGCAGCAATTTTGTTCACTAATCTGAAACTTCGGCAATGAAGAGGTAAATTTATAATAAAAATAATAATTCTATCAAGACTCTTCTCTTGCCGTAAGCCAGGAGGGTAATATTAATCAAATAGTAGCGAGTTACAAAGCCTTGTAGACCTGGAGGCAAGTTAGAAAAGCAGAACACAGATGAGCTAAGAACCAGGTCTCGCAAGCATGGGAACCTAAGTCTGACCCCCAGAACTCATATGAGGAGAATGCCACACATAGTACATGCTTATAGCCACAGGGCTGGGGAGTTAAAGGCTGTCAGGGTCCAGGTCCTGGGACTCTCTGACCTCACCTACTTGGCTTGCCAGGCTCCATGCCAGTGAGAGCCCTTGTCTCAAAACAAACAAACAAAGGTGGCCGGTGACGCTACAGCCACACCTGAGATGAGTTGCCTTATATTTGCATATGCACACACATGTAAATACACACATACACACACACACACACACACACACACACACACACCACATGCATTCAAAAAGCAGAGAAAGAAACAAAGATTAGGACACATTTAAAGGGACACTGTGGAGACTGGCAATGCTCAATTGCTTGCCCGAATACTGAATATATAGGAGAGATCATTTTATAATAATTTATCAATAATGTACTTTGTCACACACATTTTTCTGTATGTGAGTAGTTGCATTCTTAAAAACAATTGAGAAACATGTTTTTTAATCATTAAAATAAATTAAATTCAATACTCAATAACCAGAGGTAATGTTTCTTGAGTGTAAGCATGGCGTGAGACCCTTGACTTGACCGAGGGGTCTCAGTGACACACTAGTAAAAGGTTCAGGATTGGAAAGTTCGCCCTCAGGCCCATGCCCTTCAATGGATGACCAGCACAAAATGAACTAATAGCATTTTTGGAGGTGTTTTTTTGTTTGTTTGTATGTTTGGGTTTTATTGTTCTTGTTTTATTTGTTGTTTGGTTTTTTGTCTCATAATACTTTGCGTATCTTTTTTACATTACTAATCTCTCTTTTGCTTGTATGATATAGTTTCCAATTTTGTGTTTCTGTGGGTTTTGTTTGTGCATATATGTGTGAGTGTGAGAATCTGTGTGTCGTATGGGGTGAGAGAGAGTATGAGTGTAAGAGTATGTGTATCTCTGTGTATGTCTGTGTCTGAGTGTAAGTATGTGTGTGTCTCTATGTGTGTTTTTGTGTTACTAGTGTTTGTCTTTGTTGCTTGTTTGGGGTTTTTGTATTTTTTTGTCTTTTGAATGTTTATAGAAGAAAGAAAGGAGACACAGAATTGAATGGATTGGGAGTTAGGAAGGATCTGGGAGGATATGAGGGAAGGCAAACTATGATAAAAATATATTGTAAGAAAAAAATCATTTTCAACTAAAAATTCTTGAAAATAAAGGAAGGAATGGATGGGGGGGGGAGAGAAAGAGATCCCATGATGTTCAAATCTGAATACTATGGATGTGGCAGGTCACAGGAGGCTGGCTCACCTCAGAGTGCAAATGTCAAGTGCAGGGGTTCTGGGGTCACAGTGGCGCCCAGCTCACCTTCAGCTTCTACTCATACGGACTCTTCTGCTTACTGTCCATATGTAACCAGCTAGCCCCAAAATCAGAGGCACAAAACACCACCATTGCACCTTGCTCTCAAATTCTGGGGGTCAAGGGCTTGTGGAAGTGCTTGTTTTGTGATACTTCTGTTCACATTCATTCATTTATTTATTCACTCATTTATCTGGAGGCTGGTGCACACATACCGAGGTGCACTATGGAATTCAGTGGACTCCTGATGGGAGTGTTCTGTTCTTCCACCATGTGCAGTCCAGGAATAGAGTTTAGGTCGTCAGGCTTGTCAGTAAGTGCCTTTGCCCAGCGAGCAATCTCGCTGGCCTCCATGATGCATTTGTATCTAGCACTTACAGGGTTTACTTAGTGATTCTCAGCTGGAGGATGAGCCACCCTGGAACATCTAACACCACCCTAAGGCAATGGCTGCTTGTTGGAGGACAGAGCATGCCTTCCCTCGGCTCGGCTTCTACACAACACCACAGCCTCAAGGCAATCCATCTTCTCTAGTGTCAACTCAGTGCTCTGGGTGCAAATGTTCCAACAATCGGAGCAGAAGTCACTGTGCCTTCTATTTCTAGTGCAATCTATTCCATCAGATTGCTAGATGAAGTTACCATTAATTCACCCAGGTTGACAATGAAGGAACACATACTTAATTAAGCCCTTCACAAAAGACTGGTGAGGTCACACTAAGTAAGAACATGCCAGAGCTCTTATGATACCTTCTGTTAAAATCACCTCTTTCATTAAATTTGAGATTCTTGCCTCTCTTTCCCCCACGTGTGTGTGTGTGTGTGTGTGTGTGTGTGTGTGTGTGTGTGTACTGAAGAACTAAACCAAGGCTGTGAACATTCTAAGCAAGTGCTCTCCTGACTGATACCTCCACCTCTGCGTAGCCCTTTAAAACTCATAAACACTTAACTACTTCATTTGATGATAGTGATGAATATAGCACCAGCTCATGGGATTATTTTAAGTAGTGGTGATAAGAAATCATACGCTTGATACATTGTCAGGTTGTAGAAAAAGTTCGAGAAGCATGTTCTCCTTAATCCCTGTTAAGATGGCAGATGCTGAGAAAAAGTGGAAGAGAACAGAAAGACGGCTCCAAGAAGAGTCAGGGGGGGCATCCCGAGATGGCAATATGGCACAGGAATCAATGTTGGCCAATGTCTAAATGGAAACATACCTGGCTGCTCAGTTTTCCCCAGAACTGGCCTTGGCATTTTGTCAAGCAAGCAGTGGGAGATGACCTGTTTACAGAAGTCACTTTCATTAGAAACATCAGATTGTCTTCATTCCTAGGGTTAGCAAGTAAAAATAAAAGAGGGACCCCACTTTTGACACATCCTGACACTGCCAGCAAAGAGTAATCTTTCTTGAGTCTCTAAACAAATGAACACTGACCGTTCTGGGCCATGATGGTATCTTGGGATTTAGCACAGAAATGGAAGTGTGTAACAAACTTTAAGTGAAATAAATGGATCTCATCCAAACAACTCCCCAATGGGCAGGTGGAGGGGATCTATGTTACAGGATGCTTTATTAATACTTGATGGAAAGAGCCTAAACCCCTCTGCCAGTTGCCAGTTCTGAAATAAACCTTTATATAAAACCATGAAAACAGGAAGCTATGTAAATTCACACTTGGCTTAGTCCTAAAGTAATATTTTCTATTGTATAACCATTTTAGCAAACATCAGTTGACAGTCAATCAAATGATGTTTTGTACCATTTATAATTGCAAAAATATAGGAATGCACTGAAGGCGAGATGTTTAATAAACATATTATGTTTTCTATATAATCCTAATTTAATATCTAGTAGGTATTCAATAATTGACATTAAATCTGGGTAGAAAGCATAATATGTCAACCCCCTCTTAATGAATACAAATTCATGCATTCCAAAAGTCATGGTGATTTTACTTTGACATAGAAGGAGTTGATTTAAGTCTTGGACTTTGAGTTTTTAATCTAATGAACATTAGGGAAAAAAAAAACCTAAGAATATGTATTTATTTTCTAACATGGGCATGGGCCCTGGTAAGCACAGAGGGGTATACACAGTTAAATAAGAGCCAATTGCTATTGTCCTGAGTACCATCATCTTGTGAAACAGACAGAAGTATACATTAATAACTGTATTATGAAGCTCATAAAGATCAAATATCATAATAGAGATGAAACATCATTCTTTGGAGATATTAGAAACAGGCTGATTCAGTACAGGAGAGAATGGAGAACATAGAAGGTTTCTGAAGGAAGTGCTATTAGAATGGGGGCCTTAGATAATGGATGGAAAGCACATTGAAAGTCTAATGTCACCAAATAAAAACAACAAATGAAAAAAAAAAAAAAGCTGTAGGAGGAGGATGTGAAGAATATTCCAGAAGAGCAAGTGATTGCTGTGTGAGATTCATGGAGCCAGGGATTCCCTTTATACCTTTTCAGAACCTTGCTGGAAATGGTAGAAATTTATTTAATGTCAAATAAATGAAAATTGATTAGTGTTCATTTGCATTGTGCAAGGGTATAAAATTAAAATTTTATATACAAACCTAGAACCCCTGCACAGATATAGCCCATGGCAGCTCAGTGTCCAAGTGAGTTCCCTAGTAATGGGAACAGGAACTATCTCTGACATGAACTGATTGGCCTGCTCTTTGATCACCTCCCCCTCAGGGGGATGCAGCCTTACTAGGCCACAGAGGAAGACAATGAAGCCACTCCTGATGAGACCTTATAGCCTAGGATCAGATAGAAGGGGAGGTGCCCTATCAATGGACTGGGGAAAGGGTATGGGTGGAGAAGAGAGAGGAGGGTGAGGTTGGGAGGGGAGGAGGGAAGGAGCTACAGGTGGGATACAAAGTGAATAAACTGTGATTAATAAAAATAAAAATAAATTATATCTTAAAAAAGAAAAAAATGTTATATACAAGAAAAAAATAAATATTTAAAATTAATATCAAATTCGGTCAAAATTGCAATAAATTGTTTAATATACACACTGTTATGGCAGTGTTACTTCAGAAATTTTAACATGTTATATAAAAATTCATGAAAACTAGGATGTTTAAAAGCACAAAAGAGATAAAATATTTAGATTTAACTTTCAATATACTTGTAAGAGTGAAAATCTGTGAAAGAATTTAACCCGTGGTTACTGAGTGACTCTACACAGCGCACCATAATAGTTAAGAAAGCCAAGAAGCTATAATGACTGCCATTATCATCTCAACCAAGACAGAACTTACTGCTCTTATAAAAAGTAAGCTTCAAGCAAGCCTCGTGGCAACAACCAAACAAAGCTGCAGCACTCACACAAGTAGAAAAGAGATCAGACTAGAAGCCTAACACTGTATGAACATAAACCACAAACAGAGGCAATAAGAGGAAAGTGGAGGAACGAGGAATGTACAAGCACCCAGAAAACAATTAGCCAAACGCTAAGTACATATCTATCAATAACACACTGAAATTGTATGTGTTAAGCTTCCTTACCAGAAGACATAACATGAATGAATGTCACTTTAGCTTCAACTATGTGCCACCTATATGAGACCTGTCTGAGCTTTAGAAACACAAATTAGCTGGAAGTAAGGGGTTAGAAATATCCCACACCACTGTTCAAAAGAGGGTAGTTGCCACTACAGGAGAGAGTTAGTCATCAGCCTAGCTACAAACCTTTTGATCTACAGTGTTAACTTGCTATTGTACACTATTGGATACAACAGTGTCACAAACGTGGAAGTAATGGGCCACTGTCTCGATGTCTCATGCCTGTCCCATGAGACGGAACATATGAAGACACTGCTCAGGTGGCCAAGACCATGAGACTAGCTAGGCCCTTGACCTAAAGGAAAACCAATGTTACCATTCTGCTACAAGACTGTAGCCATCCCAGGGACTTTTAAAGGACTTCTGCCATACTCAGTGCCTTGTTCAGCCATCATCAGTGAAGCTTATTCCTGCAGTAGATGGGAACAAATAAAGAGACCTACAAATGAATGATGTGCAGACAGTGAGCAACCCTTGCACACTCAGTCCTAAATAAGATGTCTCCATCAAAGCTCTCCTTTCAGAGATTACGGAATCGTATGGAAGAAGAGGTGGAAAGATTGTAAGGGCTAGTGGGGATGGAGGGAACCAAGGAAACAAGACTTTCTAGACACAACTGAACCAATGCACATTTGAACTCACAGAGACTGCAAGTACAGGGCCTGCCCAGGCCTGAGCCAGATGGCGTCCCAGCACTGGGAGGGGATGTGGATACAAGCCCCCAACCCTAACCCAGAAGCTCTCTCCTATTGTCAACGGTTCACAAAGAAAAATCAATTTTCTAACAGTCTCACTAAGCATGTAAACTACACTCAGGGCACACCTATGCCCCACAGTTGATAGCCAATACAAAATTAATTCAGTGGCAATTTTGGAACTGTTGTTGGTTTGGTTGTTTGGTTGGCTTTTGTCTCATGATGCTTTGTCCAGGCTTTTTTTTTTTTTAAACTTTACAGATCTTTGCTTTTGTATTACATTTTCCGATACTCTGTTATGTTGAGTGGGCGGCGTAGACCCAACTAGACAAATCCCACATATTCTCTTCACTTTCACTGGTGGTTTCTAGCTCTAAATCTTCAGTTTTGAGTAACCACAAAACCTAGAAAAGGGATTATGAATATGGGTGGAAGGAGCTCTAAAGATGAAAATAACAGGATATAGATGATATGAAGAGGGGAATGGGGAAAATAAGAGCTGGCTTTAAGATAGAGAGGGAGAGCAAAAGAATAAGAGGAATCAATGACACTAAGGATGCTTGACCGTAGCCTATCAGGTCTCACCAGGACTGACTGCATTGTCCTCCTCTGGTAAGGAGGAGGCCTGGTAAGGCTGTTCCCCCCTCGGGGGGGGGGGGTATGAGCAAAGAGCCAGCCACTGGGGTCATGTCAGAAACAGTCCCTGTTGCCATTACTAGGGAACCCACTTGGACAGAGAGCTGCCATGAGCTACATCTGTGCAGGGGTTCTAGGTTATATCCATGAATGGTCCTTGGTTGGAGTATCAATCTCAGAAAAGACCCCTGTGCCCTGATTTTTTGCTTCTGTTGCTCTCCTTGTGGCGCTCCTGTCCTCTCTAGGTCTTATTAGTAATATAAAAAAAGAAAAATAAATAAACAAACAAAGTATTAAAAATGCTTGAAAAGCCCTAGGGAACCATATTATTTTATATTTATCTAAACTTACCTGTAATAAACACACAATTTAAATAAATTTAGGCCACATGGAATAATAACTCTTCCCTCAAGAGCCATACCTGTTATAACAACAACTCCAGTACCAAGTATGAGAAACATCCTTTTTAATTTTGGTCAGAGGAGTTCAGATACTACCAAGCAATATAGGCTGTTGATGTTGATCGTAGCTGCCTCCCTGACCTTGAAGTCAAGTCCCTATTGCTGAAGATACCGTGCACTCAGGGATCATAAGAGCTGAACTGGATCTGGCCCAAAATCCTCCTCCCTGGAGACCAACTTTCATGGTACTAGGAGGTGTTATACAAGATGACACTTAAGGAAAGCAATCAATAGTCTTACCCAGCTGTGATGCCTATGAAACACAAGACTCATCACCATGACAAAATATCCTTGAAGTTCCAATAGTGGTACCTGTATCAAGGCAGTAACCAACATATGTCTAATTGGACTTAGGGTCCACCCAGCAGGAAGGAAACCATGTCTTTTACTGGAAACCTAGACAACCACCCATGGCTAGTAAGGTCATGTGTCTTAGAAGAGAACTTACTACTTTATTACACCTATGTAATACCTAACTGCATGCTAAATATATGTTCCTATGCCTGCAGAGAGTGTACTTCTTACCCCTCATCGAAGGAATTTCTTTTTACAACAGATGGAAAGCATTATAGACCATACCTGCTCAAAATGAAGAAAACAATTGACCAGGAGGTACTCCACCCAACTGACATAATACCTCTACACCTAAGGCTCAGGGAAATTCAAGGAAGAAAGGGGAAAATGATTGTAAAAGCAGGAGGATCAGGAAACCTGCTGTAAGATTCTATCTGTATACATTACAGGGAAGCTGCCCTCTTGATACCTTAACAGGATCGTTGCCTACACAAGACCTGAACAATAACAGTTGAAATGCCAACATGGGATAGGGGAAAGATTATAGGCCCATGACCCTTAAATAAACAGGTACAACAAACTAACAACTGCTGAAAAATGGAGAATTAGCTTTCTCCTGTATGTTTATCCAACACCAAGCAGTGAGTTCTAAAAAATATACATGCAAGCAAAGAAAGAATCAGCAGATTCTACTCACATGATTGTGTGTTTGTGTGTGTGTTTGTGTGTGTAAAACAAAAACAATTAAAGGAAACAGGTCACAGATTTGAAAAGAAGTAGAGGAATTATGGGAGGGTAAAGAGGGAAAGAAGGAGGAAATGATGTAATTAGATTTTAAGAAATAATCCAGAAAGAACAACTTAATGATCAGAAGAAAAATAAACCAAAAAAAAAAAGATTAAGACAACATTTTTGAGTCAGTAAAACAAAGAATTGGCTTTTTAAAAAAATAAACAAAATTTCCAACCCTAGGTAAATTATCTAATAAATTAATGAAAAGGCAGAAGATACAATATAAAAAAACGGAAGATGACACATTAAAACAGATTCCTCAGGAATAAGAACATCATTAAAAGGCTATTCTGAACAATTTCATGGCAAAATAACGTAGAAGAAATGGATAAACTCATAGAAAAAATATTACCTACAAAGACTGAATCAAAATAAATACAGAGCTTAAACAGATTAATGGTAGAGTTTGAAGTAGTAATTGAAAGCCTTTCAGTAGTTGGGCATAGAGATTGACATCCATAATGCCAGCGCTTGGCAGACTGAGACTGAGGCAGGATTATCATGAGTTTCACTATGTGGTCTAGGGAATTCCAGCCCAGCCCATGCTAGAGACTGAGACTCTGCCCAGCACTCATGTATACAAATACACATACGTAAATACGCACACACATACACACACACAAGCACTTGCACATACACAGCAAAGCAAAACAAACAAAAAAAAAACCTTTTAACTTGCAGTAAAAAATAAGAGGACCATTTGGTTTTAAGTCTGAATTCAGCAAAATGGTTAAAGACCTGTTTTCAATACATCACGCTTTATGTGCCAGGTAACAGGACTAAAAAGACTACATCTAAACATACATTTGAAGGCTAGCATGCCTTCACACCAGAGCCAACAACACTGCTGGAAAAAACAGCTACAGTCTAATCTCAAATAATCGTTGGTTAGGAAAAAAAAAAAAAAGCTCCATAGCACACCAAATGGTGCATCATGAACAAGATGAACAAGCAGGATTGGTTCCTGCCGTGCCATCCTGTTTTAAAATAGACAACTCAATCAATACAATGCATTGTAACAACAGAATGAAAACTAAAAAACATGATCATCTCGTGTTCAGATGGAGCATTTCATGTAAACTCCTGACTGTTCAGAAATAGCTGAAATTTTCTTAATATAATAAAGGTCATGTACGGGGAAACTTAGAATTTTAGCACTAAAAGATAGAACAAAGCAAAAATGAAATGGGCACTTTTGTCACTTTTACTAAATATAACTTTGGAAGAACAAGCCAAAAAAAAAAAATATATATATATATATATAGCAAGAAAAAGAGAAAGGGACACAACAGATGACAGGAAGAAGTAAAACTGCTTGTTGTTGATGAGATAATCTAATGTCTAGAAAATCCCAAGGACTTCAACTGAAATTAACAGAATTGATGATAAATTTACCCAAATTTAATAAAATTGTTGAATAAATTTAGTTATGCCACAGACTACAATGTCAACAAACAAAAGCCAGGAGAGTTCCTATACATTGCTTTATACACACACACAAAAGAGAAAACAATCTTATTTATAATTGCATCAGAAGGAAAAGACACTTTGGAGTTAATATGAATGACCAAGAAATAAGAAATAAATACACTTATAACTATAAAATAATGTTGACAGAGATTGCAGGAGAAGTAAATAAATACAAACATATCTACGTCTATAGATGAGAGAACTAACACTATTACAACGTCCATTCTACCAACAGTGACCTCCACAAGTAGTACATCCTCAGTTTCCAATGGTCTTGTTCACAGTAGACAAAATTTACATGAAATCATAAAAATCACATAATAGCCTCATTAATGTGAGCAAAAGAAAATAAAACAAAAACAAACAAAGCCACACAAGCATCATAGTAGTTTGATTCAAAATATATTTTAAAGCTATTATCTCTAAAACAGAAGGGTACTGATATGAAACAGATATGCTGATCAATGTAATGGGATACGAAACTTAGAAGAACCCTCATATTTATTGCCAATTATTTTTAACAATGGTATAAAGAAAACACATTGGAAAAGGACAGGCTCGTCAATAAATAGTACTGAGGAAACTGGACACACAGCCGAAGAATAAAACAGTACCTTTGTTTCAAAGTGTAGACAAAAATAAAAATGGATTTAAAATGAAAAACTTAAAGACCTGAAAGCATAAAGGTATTTAAAGAATAGCTGGTAAATAAAAATCTCTATTATATTTTATGGGCAATGGTTTTCTAGCCAACACTCTAAAAGTAGAGTCAATGTAAACAGAAATAAAGAAATGGGATTGCATCAAACTAAAAAGAATCTCCATACATCAAAGGAAACAACAGAAGGATAAAGAACTTTGAACACTACTTTATCTGACTCAAATCCAAGTAATTCAAAAGAAAACAAATAATGTGTTTAAAAATGAGCAAAGACTTGAGTACACATGTTTCAAAGAAAGACATATGGTCTATGTGTGGTAGTGCATGCCTGTGATTAGTGCACAAAAGAGGTTGAGTCAGAGGGATCATTTGAAGACAGTTTTGTTCTATATACTGTATTCTTGTCCATACAGGGCTGCATAACAAGACACGGTTTTATAAAAAAATATATATATATATATATACTAGTGACCAATAGATACATAAAAATTGGTCAGAATCACTTATCAGAAAAGGACAAATTAAAATAATAACGAGGTAGGGACTCTCATTAGAATTACTATAAATAGTTTCTGTAAGGATTGGTGAGGATGTAGGGAAAAGGTGAACCCTAGCACATGTTAGGAATGTAAATCAGTGCTGGATTTAGAAAACAGTATTAGAAGTTCCTGAAAACAAGAAGGATGGAATTTCCACATCATCCTGAAATCTCACAGCAGTATTAATATGTATAGTAGATATGTCTGTATATTGCTATGTGTGTATGTGTAGAGAGAAAGAGGGAGAAGTTGAAGCTCATGTGTCAAAAAATACATCTGCACCTTAATGTTCATTTTAGTATTGTCTAGAATAGAGCAAAGTACGGAAGCAGTGTAACTCTGCATTGAGGAATAATTAAATAGACATATTATATTAGATGTAACGGAATATTATTCAGCCTTGGAAAGAACGAGATCTTGCCACTTGCCATGTAACAAGTAAGCCTTAAGGCTGTTACTATGAACAATGAGATAATCCATACCCAGAAAGAAAAACCTTGGATGATGTCATTTGTACATGGAACTGTTTTTCATGAAAAGTCAAATACAAAAGCTGCAGTGAGGGCATCCGCTGCTCTTGCAGAGGACCAGAATTAGATTCTCAGCGCTCACATCTGAGGGCCCACAACCCCTAGATCGGGGCAATGTGTCCTCTTCTTGCTCTGAATTTACCTGCATGCACGTGGTGCAGGTACGGACACAGAGGCACACAGAAAAAAAAAAAAATCACAACAAAACAAGTCAACTATGCAGAGATAGAGAGATAAACAGCGGTTCCTGGGTGGGAAGTGGGGAGAAAGGAGTGAAGCAGTGTCACAAGGCACCAGATCTGGGGTAGCAGTCATCTTGGCGGTCCGTGGCCGGATCTGTCCTCTACTGAAAAGAAGCCGGCAAAGCTCCGTTTTTCTGTGGTGTCTGCCCCAGCTTCCTGCTTGAGTTTCCTCAGTGATGGGCTATGAGCTGTAAGCCCTGGTAAGTGATCTCCACTGAGCTGCTTTTGGTCAAACTGACTGTTCATGGCAACGAAAAGGGACTCAGAAAAGGCCCAAGCCCAGAAATGTAGACCGTTAAGACTGCAGTTCAAAACTGTATTGAAGTAAAGATTTTTGAGAGGAAGCATATTTTAGCTTCTCCTCTAAAACATTAGAGGAGAAGCTAAAGTGAGCTAGAAAAGTGTCAACTTGGTCCATGTATGCCACTCAGCATGAGGTAAGCCTCATATATAGTTGTTTGTTTTTTTTTAATTTTTAACAAAACTAATTAAAAACTAATTACTAAAATAAAAGGATCCTATAAGCCTCCCATGAACTACCCACCTGTTTAACCTCCAGGTCAAGACTCAGCACTCTAGAAGTCCTTTTACATCTTTTGTAGAGTTCCTGTCCTTCAAAATATTTCCTCTCCAATTCCATCAATTCCAGCTGCCTTTTTGGTTCAGTTACTACACTCAGAAAGGGTAAGATAAACAAGAAAGAGGAGCTGGGATAAGATGATCAATCCTCACCTACAAAGACAAATGGGATGGACATTGGACATAGGAGAAAACATGCAACAGGACAGGATTTGCCTAACGCAGAGGATCCCGAAAGACTACCTAGCAGTGTATCAAAGCAGATACTAAGACTCATAACCAAACCTTCAGCAGAGTGCAGGGAATCATATGAAAGAAGGGGGAGTTAGTATGACGTGGAAAGGATAGGAGCTCCACAAGGGCCAAATATATCTGGGCACAGGGGTCTTTTCTGAGACTGATACTCCAGCAAGGACCATGTATGGATATAACCTAGAACCTCTGTTCGGATGTAGCCCGTGGTAGTTCAGTAACCAATTGGTTTCCCATAATAAGGGGAACAGGGACTATTTCTGACAGAAACTCAAGGGCAGGCTCTTTGACCTCCCCACCCCCAAAGGGAGGAGCCATCCTGCTAGGCCACAGATGACTTTGCAGCCAGTCCTGAAGATACCTGATAAAACAGGATCAGATGAAAGGGTCCTCCCCAAGCAGTGGACTTGGAAAGGGGAAGGGAGTAGATGAGGGAGGGAGGGTGGGATTAGGAGGGAATGAGGGAGTGGGATATAGCTGGGACACAGAGTTAATAAAATGTAACTAATAATAAAAATAAATTAAAAATAAAAAAAGAAAGGGTAGCAAAAACACATTTTAAGATAGATGTGTTTGGACATATCTAACCAGGTCATTATGAAGAAGTAACAAAAAATGGCCCCTCTCACAGCTTCATTGGTTCCAAACTCAGAGGCCTTGTTTACATGAACCTTGAAAGGCTTTTGCTAACTGAGAAAATGTTATCAGAAGCATAAGCAGCTGATTTTATACCAATAGTGATAGAAATGAATTAACAGAATCTAAATGGACTTCTGTGATTTTCTCAATTTTTACTACTTTTCAAAACTGTCTACTATTAAAGTTATTCATGAAATAAATAATTAATTTGAAACTTTGCATCTCTCCTGCCCCCTTTTCTCAGTCATCTCTGACTCATTCCTCTCTCTCCCTCTCTCTTTTTCCTACCCTCACATTTTACCCTTTATAACTGTCCCCTTAAAGATACTCTATTTTTCCATACTGTATAGGATGCGCTGTAAGCTGCCGTGCTTTCTCTGCTGTAACTCTCAAGTTATTTCGGATATGTGTGACATTAACTAATCCTAACTGGTTGTGTAACAGGAGCCAGCAGCCTGTACGGTATTAAGCCACGCTACAGCACCTATTTTTCTGTATGCAAATCAGACAGAAACAAATGTTTGGCCCCAGCTGGGCAAAACGTCCCATTTAGAAATCTTTTCCTCTTCTTTGTTCTTTGATGTTCTGCAAATGAGCTTTAGAACTCCACTCTTCACACAATTCAATTTTACAGACCCATTATCTGAGATATAATGTGGAGGTTAAATATATCAGGGCAGCCATTATGTGAAAATAATTAACAGTAATGAATAATGCACTAATTCCACTGATGAGAGATGGCTATATGTGTAATGAAGTGTTGGGGCAGCCCTGACAAATGAAATTAAAATATTTAAACACTGTTTTATGGTATTACTTTGCTCATATAATTTCCTTTACCTACAATGAGCCACTTGGATTATCGTCATTATCTTGACAGCTCTGAAGGATGAAATACTGCGGGTTAATGTGACAGCGATTAGTCAGAGGGGAAATCCATCACCACGGGCAGAACAGGCTGAGGCAGAGAGACGCCCGTGCACTGTCCTGTTTCCAACCCGAGAAGAATGACGCTATCAACATCACTTCAATATTAAATGGAGGGAATTATCTTGTCATTCAGCTACAGCCCCTGAAGAACTACCTATTTGTACCTGCAAAGGAAAGGTCAGCCTTTCTTAATCACCCATAAAAATATGTTGATGGATCCCTCATATCAATAACAGTGACAGGAGCCGAGACGGCCAAGAAGCATGACAATTTAAAAGCAAGAAGTTTCTCCCTGAAGTTTTTACAAGTTCCCCCTTCCCCTGTAATTTCTGCTTAAATTAAAACCGAATCCAAGGGTCCCGTCTGAAGGGGAATTCGCCACCTCAGCCGCCTTTGTCTGTAATCAGTCACCACTCTGCATGTGAAAGCAGAATCTGCTTTGTTGAACTTTATGAATATTCTTCTTAAAATAATTATTCTTCCCTCCTAAAACACCACATGCGCGAATCTTGAAGGTCTTATGATGCAAAATCTAGCTGTCCATTAAAGCTGATACAAAATGAGCTCTGCAATGTATGACGGGAGAATAATTCATTGATAATTGGGACAGAAACGATTGCCTCACGACTATCCATTCGCATGGCCCTGTTCTAGTTTACACATGAGAGTTATCATTTCCAAAAATTGTACAACTGTGTAAAATACATTTTGAAATAGCTTAAAACTCTCCTTAAGAAAGTCTTACTTAACTTTAAAATACGAATTTGTGACTGAAGAGGCTGCATTTAGGACAGAATTCCAGAGAATTTTGATGCAATGACCAGATGGCTCTCTTTGATTTTTGCTCCCGAGAAAGTGAAGCAATGGAACACTCATTTGAGAATAAGGCTAAAGGTCAGCTCCACCTTCCCCTAACTAATTCTAACATCCTGGGAATCTTTCTGCCAAACAAGGAGTCATCACTTAGATTGCAAAGCACAGCACGTGTTGTTGGCTACTACTGAAAGCTCAATTTGAACATCCCATTTGTTTTGAATCAAAATCTAGTTCCGGAGAAACAAAAATATCAGCTTTGCTGGCCAACTTTCTAACCCTGTCCTGCTAGCTTTGGGATCCAACACCACTTCATCCTATCACATAATAATAAATACTTTAACATAGAAAATACAAAGCTCCGCGTCTCTTCTACTGTGTGGACATAGCAAGTGTGCAATGGCTCCTAACATCAAAAAGATAAATATGCACACATGAAGGCAGTCCCACTTAGAGACAGAAATAGTCATTACTGTGGGGTCAGACAAAGTGTTTACAGAACAAAGCATGATGTGCTAAACCCTTTGGTCACAGTAGTACTGGAAAATGAGTTATTGCAACTCATAACTGGATCTGTAGTTCAAAACAGCAATGCCCATTCTGTAAGAGGAGGTGTTGCTGTTGATACATTTCTGTGTTTTTCTAATTTACTTTGCAACATCATTTTTGATACCTGATTCATTATTAGCCACTCAGCACTTTTAGAGAGAGCTGAAAAACTAAATACACATTATTTAAAATTATCTACACTTACAAACTTTTAAAGTTTATGACATAAGCTATATATTTCACCTAGTAGCAAAGAATCCTTAAAAAAAAACAAAACAAAACATATAACCCTTCTCATGCTTGTGTTCGTTTTTAAAAAAAAAAAAATTACAATTTACTTCAATTACCTGACAATGAAGTGCCTCGGCAATAAATCTAACATTAGAAAATCATTTCCAGCAAATTACTCCAATAAAATCAATGAAGGTCAGGCTCAGCTGTAGCAACAAATAAATGACATGCTATTGACAGGCTAGTGGACTTCATTGCCATTTATAAAGGTTAAGGGGATAAATAATCTAACAGAAAGCAGATGTTTACTAAACAAAAAAGAGGAAGCAAGTGAGATAAATCTAGAGGTAAGTTAGGCGTGAAGAGGCTTGACATGTTCCTAGCCTGGTCCCAGAAAAAAACTGCTAGTTATTCTAATTCTTGGCAGCATGCACGTTTGACTGGGTCAATATTTATCTGCTTCAGGCTACTTCGTGATCTTTCTACCTTTCATATATTGAAGTCATGGAACAGATTTTCTGTTAACAGAAAATGAAGAATTGATAAAAATTGAATAACAGTAGCCAGGTTAAAAGCAGTTTGACCCATTTCAAAATTCCAGTAACTACATCTTTGAGAATAACAAATACTAAGGAAGAAAGATTGTCATGTCTCTTATAGGAAAGCAAATCTTTAATTCTGACTTAAAACCAGAAATAAACCTAGATTTCAAACACTGGGATTTGGTTTAAAACTCTTGTTTGCCCACAAACTCTGTGAAATAGAACAGCCCAACTCTGTAAGTCTGTTCTTAGGTAATAAATTCCCACCTGTACATATTAATAATGTCTAAAGTGCATGAGCCAAATTGTATTGTCTGTCCAGATTTCTCAGAATAGAGTCCAAAATATGCTTTACTGAGTAAGGCCTAAAATTCTATGAATCACAATGGGTTCTCAAATATAAAATAAATAATAGCATTTGGAAGAGATCCAAGCTTACAGAAACTATGGCTTCATAGGATTTTCAAAAGTGGAGAGACTCATGGATCATCAAGTCTGACCTCTTTGTTTTACAGAAAAGGAAAAAGAACCAGAAAGAGAATCTTTGCCTAAGGAGTCTCAGACAAATCTAGGTCAGAGCTTGCCCCAAGTCACCTGATTCCCAGGGCAATGATCTAACCACAACAGTCTCTTGATCTAAAATATTAATGAGGAAGAAATGGTAGTATCTATTTCCTACAGACAAAAGAAGAATCGCTTCCTACTTTAAACTATAGAATCTGGTGTTCTCAAATCTGCTCACAATTATTTGGTCTCTTGGTTAAAAGAGCAAGGGTCAAGCTACTCAAATAAAAATCTTCCTGTCCTCCACAGAATATATCAGTAACATCAAAGCTTCTCATGCATATTCCCAGCCATACTCAAGCCTTTAAAAGGGGTTTGTGGGAAAGGGTTTGCTGGAGCGATGGCTCAGCAGTCAAGGGCAGTATGTGCCCAAGTTCAGTTCCCAAGCAACGAACATATCAAACTCCACCTCCTGGTATCTAGTGCCCTCTTCTGGTTCCCATAGGTAATTACACATACACATACACATACACATACACACACACACACACACACACACACACACACATACTTTAAATTTTTTTAAAAAAATTTTTTTGACTTCTGCTTTTCCAATTTGTATCCCCTTGATCTCCTTTAGTTGTCTTATTGCTCTAGCTATTACTTAAAGTACAATGTTGAAGAGATACGGAGAGGGTGGTCAGCCTTGCCTTGTCCCTGATTTCAGTGGGATTGAGTTAAGTTTCTCTCCATTCAGTTTGTATAAAAAATAAAAATTTGGAAAAAAAATTTTAAAAGGAAAGTAGGAAGAAAGGAAGAAAAGAAAGAAGGAAGAAAGGCCGAATTAAATTTAATCTTTACATTTTTCCTAACTACTCTATATTATACTTACAAAAAAATTAGCTAAATAAGGTTTTCCACAACAAAATACAATAAACATGAGTTTTATGTGTGCATTGCTAATGCCTTAAAAATATTCACTTTTATCTTAGGACAATGTTTTAATTAGGTAATTCCCTAAAGAAATACTTAATTTTCATCAGAACAGACAAATTAAGATGCAGGAAAATTACTTATTTTATTTGGGACAACATAAACTAAATATCTTGGATTCTTTTACTGGTTCTTCTCAATGTTGAAAATTTACAATCATGGACACTTTCTCAATTGCTAGTGAAAAGAATAATGTTCCTAATTCAAGTATTAGTTCCCAATCCACTGCCTTTTGCTCCTAGACCCCATATCACATGCTATTCCATTGTAAGTGTAGTTTTAAAACTAAAACACACACACACACACACACACACACACACACACACACACAATGCTTTAATGCACTGGAAGGCCCAGTTTGCAATAGTCATCACTGATTAACTGTTCTGTTGATACCATCGGGGACCACTGAGGAAATTTGTGATGAAGCAGATTGTTAAGAGAATTGACCCTAGGTATACACCTAAGGAGCACTTTCCCATCAACAGCCTAAGCGACAGAGGGAACTTGTTTTTTAAATGAGAGTTTCATTATAATACTTTTATACCGCCAAAGTAATATGTCCTCCTTGTGTGTGGAGGACCTAACTTCTGAAAGTAAAGTCTCAAGGAAGTTGAAGATAAAATTTCACTCTCAGTCGCCTTCTTAGTTCCATCTACAGGTGGAAATAAAAATTATTTTCTCATCTTTTTATTCTATTTGGAACAAGCTTAGATTTATCACTACCAACACAGCAGTGCCAAAAAGTATTGAAAGGTCAATAGAAGGTCCAGAAATCATCATAGTTGGATAGTTGAACCCACTTTACTCCTGATGGTTTACTTCCAGACATCACCTCCACAGAGACAGGGTTCAGCAACACTGTGGTTTGAATCTCATGGTCCTTCCAAGGCAGAGGATGCAGAAAATGTCACCAGATAGTTCCACAAAAACACGGCACTCAACTAGTTTTGATTGGCAGGAGAATGGGGTTCTTTTTGTAAGATCAGCCTGATTATGCTAACATGCCTGAAAAGGGAAGCCTCAGTTACTGCTTGACAACTTTGCTGTGGAGCCTAGAGAGGATTTCCATAGAGCAGATGTGTGGTATGACATGAATGTGCTGAGGTACACAACCCTGGAATCCACTTAACAGTAATAGTTACATGGGTGTGGGAATACACTACCCATGGACACCATGTCACCGTGAAGAGGTCGTTCTTGTGCTCGTCATCAGATCCAGGCTTCTTTACCAAACCCAACCTGTTGATTGGCAGCTTGAGCCAATTAAAAAAGATGCTTGTGAGAGAAGCACAATCGCTCATCACAATCAGGTTTCTCTAGGGGAGACATTTGTCCAACGTACATTTAAAAGAGGAGACATAGCCCTCAAAGGCAAACTGCTATAGACTGCATTCTATCCAAGAAACATCTGATTGGGTATTGTGGCTACAAACAGATGGATAGAAAAAAATAAAGAGATAAGAAAGAGAAAGAAAGAGAGAGAGAGAAAGAAAGAAAGGAAGGAAGGAAGGAAGGAAGGAAGGAAGGAAGGAAGGAAGGAAGAAATGAGGGAGGAGACTTGAATAAATTCATTTTTAAAAATTCAGCTTCTTTTTTTTTACTTTTAATTGATTGTCAATTTCATATTGTGTACCCCAAAACCCTTTCATCTCCTTGTCCCTCAGTATCTGTCCTCTGCCCTTGCAACTTTGCCCTTAGAGAAAACAAAAAAGAAAAACAAACAAACAAAAATCTCAATCGAGGAAGCTGCAGCCTGTCACTGTGTGTCACACAGTATATATACCCTTTTGCCCAAGCAGCTTTGCTTGCAAATGTTCATTGCAATGAGTCTTTGGTCTTCAA
Organism: Psammomys obesus; assembly: GCF_907164565.1. Taxonomy (NCBI): domain Eukaryota; kingdom Metazoa; phylum Chordata; class Mammalia; order Rodentia; family Muridae; genus Psammomys; species Psammomys obesus. The sequence continues at coordinate 41,986,216 of NW_026591086.1, forward strand.
GGCCTCTGGTTTTTGTTACACTTTCAATACTGGTTCCTCATCAGGACAGCTTCTTGTGTATCCTGTTCCCCGTATCACAGGGATCCTACGGCTTTGGTTCTGCAGGACCAGCCCCTTCATAGGATCCAGCAGCTCATACTTGGGCTAAATGTTAGGCTGGACCGACTCATAGCTCTGGATCTGGGCTGGGTGGTAGCTGACTTAGTCTGCCTGCCAGCAACCTGTGCCCATGCCACCAGGGCCAGCGCTCTCCTGATTGCCAAGATCAGGGGTGCTGTGCCCATGCCATCAGAACCAGCTCTCCAGGATTGCCCTGAAGGGGGATGGGGCCAGGTCTCCTGCCTGCCACAGGTGGTTAGGGCCTGTCTTCAGTGCCCACTGTCATCCAATAATGACAAGGGATGGACCAGTTCTCTGGCTCTCATGGCTACTCCTGACCTCATCCCCTGGGGCTAGCTCATCCACACGCCCACCTTCAAGGCCAGTTCTACCGTGCTGCCAAAGCAGGTGAGTAGCTGTTCTATGCAGTCTTTGGATGTGAACATGCCCCAGAAAGCAACCCAGACCAGGGATATCCATATGGCCTTTGATGGTAACATGGGCCACAGAGCAACACAGACCCTTGCTGCTACAGGGTCACAGGCCCAGATGTGGCCCTCAGAGGTAGCGTGGGCCAGGACCTTGCCATGGACTCAGGTGGCAGTGCAGGCTATTCACATCAGGCTATTTCTCTGTATTATGCCTCTGCTTCTACCTCTCTTTGTAGGGCACAAATCATTCTGTTTCTTTTTCTCTCCCAAGTCCCCACCACATAGTTGTTTATCATCGTGGCCCCCACGTGCCTGTGACACATCAACAACATCATCATCTTTCAAAAGGTAGAATGATGAAATGTTTATCCAACCCAAAGATTCCAAGGGAAATAAGTCCCCAGCCAAAGTCAAATGTAGCACAGGAAGGCTGTAATTCTACAAAGAGTTGTCCAGTCTCACGGTTGACACATCACCACAACCAACTAGAGAGATCAGCAAATAAGCCAGCGATGAGAAGTAAACGCAGCAGTACTTGTCGAGTCAGTTATGGGTCTCCACTCTACAGGGAGCGAGCGCCCTTCTTCCTGGGCTAGGGTGCAGCTCTGGAAGTCACAGCAACCCACACAGTGGTCAGTTTTCTCAAAAGACAAAGGCGTAGGCCCAGCGGGACTTGCATTTGTTACCACCTCTATTGATGGACAGTATAATCTACCATTTCCCAAGTTGCAAGAACTGCAACTGCCTTCTTGCCCTCTCTTCACAGCACGCAAACCGCTCAGCTTCTCTTTCTCCCCAATCAACTCCACCACTTACTTGCTCGCAGTGTCCCTGCACTTTCACTGTGCCCTGAAATTCGGCTTCTTCACCAACTTGTTTTTTAAGCCAGTGAATAAGGGAGTCAGAATTCACACTTCCAAGTGTATCAACAAGTCGGAATTTGCTAAGCAAATTTCCCATGATTTATACAAATGCTAAGGCAAGGAAGGAAGTGAATATAAAGGGGAAAAAAAGATGCATTAAAAAGTAAAGAACATACATAGAGATGGAGCCAGTGCAGAAACTCTTATCTCTCACATACGCTCCGGTTAAAGGTTCATTTGCCTCATACATTGCCTCAGCTGAAGGCAAGGCATTTGATCAGGTGACATTTGGAAATGTCTGGAGTTGGGTGGCTCCGGAACTGCTTCCAGAAGCCTGGTGTCCAGGGTGCCACAGGCCTCACTGTTCTGTTGCAGAAACTGTCGTTTCAGTACTTGCTCTGTGTCAGTTAGAGTCCAAGAATATAAGTCTTCTCTTTAGTTAATTGCTATTTTTCTCTTATGCACTTTGTAAACTTCTGGCCCTGCTTGCCCTGGCATTGAGAGCAGGCTTGTGGATGAGCCATCTCTAAACCTAGGTGCTCACTGCTGAGCCTTGCTGTGTAGGGTACATGCTCTCAAACACTGGAGCATCGTCTGCATCAAGCAGCCTTGCTCAGGGAGGAGCCATCTGGGGACCAAAGCCTGGGGTTATCAACATTGCTGCAGAAATAAAACTGTCCCGCACGAGAACTCGGGAACTACAGCCGCCGCACTTTCTCAAAAATCTGCATCTGGTGACCACTGGTAGGTTGACCACATTCCTGGGCAACACAAATGGACTCAGTGAATTTAAAACAAAAAGGAGTTGAAAAACCCAGAGTTTGGTGGATAGAAGGTGGGGGTGGATCTGGGAGGAGCTGGAGGTGTGGATATTGTCAAAATTCTCTGCATGAAATTGTATTGGTTACTTTTGTATTGCTGTCACCATGACCAGGAAAACATAAACGAAAGAGTTTGTTGGGGTTTATGGTTCCAGAAGGTTAGAGTCCATGATGGCACAGCAGTGGCAGCAGATGACAAGAGCAACAGCTAACACTCAGGTCTCCAACCAAACAGGGGAAGCAAGGAGCTAATTTGAAATGCCCTGAGTCTTTTGAAACCTCAAAGCCCATCGACATGTGACCTCCAGCAAGGTCACACAGCCTAATCCTCCCCAAACAGCCACCAACTTTGGACCGACTATTTAAATGCCCAAGACCTATGGAGAAAATCTCATTCAATTCCTAAAGAATTACCACAAATATTATTTTTTATAAAAGGTTCTTGTTTGGGAGGGATTGGGAGAGGAAGAGTAAGGGAACTACAGGGGGGATACAAAGTAAATAAAGTGTAATTAATAAAAAAAAAAAAAATCTACATCTGAAATCAATGAATTCCTTATGCCTGACATGAGAAACCCCTCATCCACATGGTTCTTTGAAAACTCATGGCAGACTCTCCCCGCTCCTCACTAATTTCTTTTGCACAGAAGAAAACAAAGAGATAAACTATCATCCATAGATTTCCTATATCAAAAGTAGTAGTGGAAAACAATAGAAAGCTCAAAGTGGGCAGCCTGGCCAACTCCGCATCAGAAGGCTGTGTGCTGATGGGCCTCTAAGGGACTGTGTAGTCTTACTAAGAAGGAGTTAGCCAGAGACACCACCAGTCATGAAAGCCAAGTTTCTACAATCCCTGCTGTGCAATTATATTTCTGATCCATCGTCACTTTACACATCTCTAGTCCTCTTTCGTCACAAACCCAAACTATCAGCAATTAAAACATCCAATATTTTGAAGATGGCAAATACATAGAGAGACCAGGTATCAGTTCTGAATTTTGTTTTTCTGGGGTAAATTGTTAGGCATATTTGTTATATTTCTTTACTGGAGATAGCTAACAAAAAAAAAATACCAAGAACACATAGAATGTGATTTTATTTTCAGAAAATTACTTTGAAAAAGTTATGAGCATGTTTTCGGCATTTAGAAATGTATGAAGAACTGAGTGTTCAAGGCACCTCGAAAGGAAATAGATTTATATTCTAGAAATGCAAGCCAGACTTCACAGATAAAATACAATGAGAAAAACAAATAGATACAACAAGATAATAGCATTGGGGAAACAACCTGAATCAGCAAGTCAACCACTTAGACGAGCTGTGCGAAAGTCAGAAGTTGCATACCGTTTTCTACCAATGACAGATTAGCAACATAACACAGAGCACCTGCCTTAATGGTTAAGAAACTCCACCTTCCACTCAAGTCCAATCTTGCCACTATATCAGTTTTTAAATTCAGAATTCAAACCTTGACTTTTTCCGACAGGTTTAGGTTTCACTGGTGAAAACAGCATGGATTAACAGCATAGACTTTGGGCTCATGGACAATGGAGCTTTAATGCATACTCTAGCATTTACTCACCATTTGGCATGGAGCCAGCTACTAATATTTTCATAGATAATTTCTTTTCTTTTATTGAAAATATAGGTAGTCCATGACAGCTCAGTCTCCAAGTGGTAAGAGGAACAGGGACTGTCTCTGACATGAACTCAGTGGCTGGCTCTTTGATCACCTCCCCCTGAGGGGGAACAGCCTTACCAGGCCACAGAGGAAGACAATGGAGCCAGTCCTGATGAGACCTGATGGGCTAGGGTGGAAGTATATAGAATAAATAGAAGTAAATAGAATAGATGGAAGGGGAGGAGGACCTCCCCTTTCAATGAACTGGGGGAAGGGCATGGGAGGAGAAGAGGGAGGGAGAGTGAGACTGGGAGGGAATGAGGGAAGGAGCTATAGCTGGGATACAAAATGAATAAATTGTAATAAAGCAAAAAAGATAAAAAAGAACTGTAGAATTACAGAAAGGCTCGAGAAATGGAGGTGCCTGGGGAAGGGGATGGGGAGGAAAGAGAGGGAGGGTAGGACTGGATGGAGATGAGGGAGGGGGCTACAGTTGGGATAGAAAAACGTATAAATTGTAAAATTTAGAAAAAAAAATTTAAAAAGAAAATATATATTTTCTCAAAGAATATATCCTAATTATAATTCCTCCCACTACTCTTTCCAGTTTCCCTGCCACCCAGATCCACCCCCTTTCTGTTTCTTATTAGAAAACAAACAGGCTACTACAGGATAATAATAAAATGAAATATGATAAGATAAAACAAAGACTAACACATTGGAATAGTACAATGCAAATATATGGATGGGAAAAAGTACAATATAAGGTACAAGACATAGATACAAACATAGAGACCTACTGTGCATGTGACCCATTCTCTTATTTGAAAAATAAAACAAAATGACAGCTCTTTTGCTGGAATGATATCAGGGCTTATTCAGCAGTATTAAAAACTATTTGACACAATAAACACTCAGAAAAGAGTAGACATTCATAATTATAACAGAAGACAGCATGCAGGGCTAAAAGAAGGAGCATCTCATAATTTCCTGTAACTGAAAAGAAATCTGTAGGACTTATCCAAAGACAGTGTTTTAGGAAACCAGGCTAAATTTATTTTCTGATTTTTCTACATGAAATACATTTTGAATGATGTTTCGGAAATGTCAGTGGAGAAGCCAGATACTTCTCATTTCAATAACGTTGATCCTGACTATCAGCCAACGCAGCACAGATACTTGAAACATGAATGAGGGCATTCGGCTGGCTCTCCTTACTTCTTCCAGTAACCTTAAAACAACATAGATTGCTTGAGCCTTTACCACCCTGAGACACTTAAAAGTCCAGCCAGGCATCCTCTTCTGGGGATATGTGATATCTAAATATCTGAATCCCCATCATGCAGACACATGAGTGAACTCCCCTGAACACAACCTGGCTTCTCTGACCACCATCAATGCTGGAATAAACGATTACTGTATAAAGAGCTCAGAGCTGGGGAAAGTTCTTAGCAACATTTCTCTGGCAATAATTAGCACTCTCCTGCTCTTGTACTTGCAGAGATGCAGAGGGCACACTCATCTGTTTATGCGACAGTTTTAAAGACATCTTTTTTCATCATTTACCAGGACTGGAGTACAAATGGAATTGGTGATTTGAGAATAAAAAAAAAAAAAAAAACATATAATCTGAATGTAGGCATGTATTTAGAGTCAGTGCCCTGAGTTGGGAAACAATTTCTTCAAATGACTCTGAGACCCAAAAGTTCTTGAGGATTTCAAGCGCCAGTGAAAAGACAAGGAAATAAACACAAAAGTGTAACATGTTCCTTCCCTCAGTGTGGGACCACAGTCGACCAGGATTATGGAGGAAGGGTCGAGGAAGGCCTCAACCCCAGATTCTTCAGATGCAGACGGCAGTTGTTGCTCCTTCCTGACCCCGCACCATAAATTTGCCTGTCCTCCCATCACCCTCGCAAGAATCCATTACCTTATCAGGCTTCACTCCTTGTTAGACCTTATAAGGTCCCCCCCCCCCACTTCCACCCTCCAGTTCCTGAGTATGCAAATGAAGTATAACCCAGCACCCTCATCCTGGCCATGGCATCACAAACCTTGGCCCAGATACCCTGGCCATCTCCCCGGGAGTAATAAATACTCTCTTATACCCGACCCCCGCCCCAACAAATGAGCTGTCTTTCTGAAGCTGTCTCCCAAGAAGGCTGTTTCTCCCGCACAGCCCACCAAGATTCTGCACTGAACCCCTGTCAGCCTGGCTAAGTTTCTCTCCTTCCAGCCCATCTTGGTGCACAAGGAGCCTGTTACCCCGAGGGGAGAAGCAGAAACTGGACCGGAACTTCTTTATTCACAAAACGCTGTGTAACAGCAACATCCTTTCAGTTGAAACCTTTCTGTTTCCAAGTACAGTAAGTATGTCTTGTCTGTCAAGTGTTCTGAAAAAAGTGGTTGCTTTGAGTAAACAAATGCAGTTCAGGCAAATAACCAACGAAAGGTGAGTCAGAACGAAACAAATCATAAACATTTTACTTTTCTCATCATAGTTTAATAAACTATTTTTGTACGACTCTGCTTCTCTGTAAACAGTATGTTCAAGAGCTGGCAGATTCAAAGGCTATCTGCAGATCCAAGAAAATCCCACTTGCTATGATAAAGATACTGAAAAATATTTCCAAATACACAGCCAAGCTGGAAAAAAAAAGTGTGTTATTCAGATGCAGGAATGCAGGTGAATTGAAAGGCACAGCAGCATCTGTGTGGAAAGCTCAGGACCCTGGAGACATCTGAGCCAGGTGTGAGCTGTGGGCTATTCTTCCAATTCTTGCCAGTGTAGGGCCAAGCAATATGATCTTGGGAGAGAAACTTGGAAAACCTGTTCATAAGGGCAGGATAAGCAGAGACCTATTCAGTTGGTGCAGACAACTAGAAAGCCACTGCCACTGACTCAAGGCTACCTTAAAGAAGATTGATGCATGTGGTTTTGTCTTGAGGGGGGAAGCTGCCATTCATAAAAATAAAAAATGCTAACCTTGTAACTTTCATAGCTGTGCTGGACCTAACCTGTATATTCTCCATTCTAAGAAAATAAGACTCCTAATATTGAGGTGTTGTCCAAATGCCAAACAGAAAAATATATCTATATATACAAAAGTTTATAATAATAGCAAAGGTATGATGAGGGGAAGAATCTCTGACCAAATACAAGCTCATATTTTAAAAAACAGAAAAGAAAATTACGAGGGAGGAAAGGCAGGACAAATTGAGAAATGGCACTATACATAAAATTATTTAAAGAGAAAATATGACATGTACTTAAAGTAACCAACTTATAACAAAGAGAAACAATGATATGAGATGAAAACACGAACTATTAAAAATATCCACATTTTCTATTTCTGAAAATCCATAATGGATTTTCAGCTTTAAAAAAATGAAAATAAAGTTATAAATTTTGCAGGTAAGTGGATGGAATTGAGAAAATTTAAGATTGAGTGAGGTTATCCAGGCCCAGAAATCCAAATTCTCTGTGTTCTCTCAAATGTGGAAACCACCTTAGAATTCTGATGTTTGTGAGGTTTAGCTTAGAATATACATGGAAGCCAAAAAAATTAACAGGCCTACCAGGGTCCCAGGAAGCTAAAGGGATAGTAAGTGCTGTGAAGGGGGAAAGTAAAATGATGGAGAAAAGGTTTAAGCAGAGAAGAGGATGGTAGGCAGGTAAATGAGAGTGTTGGCCGAAAGACAACTAATACTTAGGGTATTAGAAAGAGCCACATGGAAACCAATATTTTATAAGCTTCCAATTAGATTAGATTAGATATCAAACATATTATTTATATTGTATTATATCAAACATGTTAATTATATTATTTTATATTCTATCAAACTATATTATATATTACATTAGTATATTATATCATTATATTATATTTATATTATATTATAATTATATTAAAATTACTATATTATATTATTAAAATTATTATAGTATGTTATAAATTTTATCACATATAATGACTTTAATTGTAATTACCCTACACTGTTACGTCCTTTAAAATTGCTTATCAGGCATATCTTTGGTTACCCCCCAGGCCTTTATTTTTAACACTCTAATGATAATGTCACATCCTTGGATCATAAAGCATCAAAAAGTAAAGCTAGTACTGACCTGAAGCTTCCTCCCTCCTGAGCTTTCCTAGTGCCAGAAGGTGTTCTACATATGACAGAGAGAGAAGTCCTTTACAGTCTTTTCCAGCTGTAAATGCTCTGAGCTATAGTAATGACTGACCTAAAAAGACACTCCACTGGTGCAATAGTGGCATGAATGTTACGGGGGCTACCAACTCTTCTAACCGAACGTAAGGTCCACTTCACAGAATGGCACACATGCATGTTATAAACCTGGCCAAGAACTGGTGGCTAAGAAGATTGCAGACTCTCAAGAGAAGCCTTATTATTTCATTAAAAAGAGATTATAACCAAACTGCCTTCTAAATAATCATCTTTGGTTTCATAGATTAATGCAGCTCTCAACCTTCGTCAGAGAACCTTCCTTTTGCATTGAAAGAGTCAATATATGCACTTGCAAATGGTCAAAGGGCAGAAAACACATGATGATGGAGTGCTCAGCCCTCAGTGTAACATCTATGTGCAATCTCTTTACTCCACGACTTAAAGAACATCACAGAGGAGGTATCAAAAAGACTTTAATAACAGAGACAGAGGAGGACTTCTATGAAACAGTGTCTTTGAGACATGAAAGGACATTTGCACTCATGAGCTCTCAGCAGTTGTGATTATGAGCATATGACTTGCACCAAAATTCTGCTTTGGGTGGGAGAGAAGCTCCTGAGTTGGGCATTAATGGCAGTTCATGGATGCTGGGGAGAGTGGAATCACTTTTCTTTAGGAGTACAGCATTGATAGGTTTTCCATACTCTACTGGATTGCTGTATATCTGCGCAGGAGTCTACCTTCATTTTTCTACATTAAAGATTCAGTTTTCCACTTAAATGCCACTGTCTTTTGTGTCCTCCATAATTACTTGCACTAGTGTCCCACAATTTTTATTGGAGTGCTTTTTCATTGCTTCATTTAGATTCAGTTCTATCTATTTTATCGGGATTTATTTCCTCACTGTTGCTGTTGAGTTTTTGTCCGTCCCTTTCCAGAAGTGAGAACAGCACCTATGGTTTTATACATGCTAGACATGGCTGTACAACTGGGCTCCACACCAGGACGTGATACATAAAATGTTTATCTGCTGATTGGATTTCCTATAACTTTACTGAATTTCTCTGTTTCAACATACTTTAGTTAGGTATATACACCTTTTTGCAAATGATGATGACCTGACACCTTTCTTTTCTGATTGAATATACTTCATTCCTTTCTGCTGCTGATTTCTCTTGTAAAACTTGCTTTTACTGTTCTGAATAAGAGTAACAGACGTGCACATCCCTATTTTGTCGTATCTCAGAGGTAAAACCTTCAGCTTCTTTCATTTAGAGTATTGAAGCAGTGGCTCAGTCACATCTAGCCCTCTGTGTAGTGAGGTTTGGTCCTTCAATACATAATTCCTTGTGGGTTTTTTTTTCATAAAGGAATATTTAACTATAATGAATGCTTTTTCTGCCACTAATGAAATTAGTTTGATCCTCTCCTTTGCTGTTGTAATATTATAGAGGGACTTTCTGAGATCTACCAACAGGTATAAATAATGGCTTCTTAATATTTTAAAGCTTAGGCCTTTCAGACGGGCAGCTCCTCAGCTATCTGGCTTAATGTGACTAATCCTGACACTATGTCCTGCCACGTGGCTAGCAATACTCCTGTTCATGTCTGTCCATTCACCTCTGTGTTCACTGGTGAATCTCCCATCTTTGCTATCTTCTCTCACAGTCTCAGTCTCTCCCTCCTTCCCTTTCTCCCTCCCTCCCCATTCTACCCTCCACTTCCTGCCCAGATATTGCCCATCAGCTCTTTCTTACAACCAATAGGCAAGTAAAGAAAGATGAACATTTACATAATTTAAAACCCGTGATGGGCCATAGAAATAACAACACAAGATCTGGGCTAGGACTTAGCTCTCTGCCAGGCTGGGGATCAACAACTGAATATGCAAAAACCCACCTTCACACAATGTACCCCAACATAATGTGTTACAGCTTTTAGTTTGTATGTATTAAATCATCCTGTATCTCTGGAGTAAATTCCATTTAACATAGTACACTATGTCTAGTAACGTGTTTATTAGTCAGTTTTTTTACTGCTATGACAAATCACCCGAGGAAAAAAACTTAAAGGAGGAAAGGTTTATTTGTTCCCACAGTTTTAGATAGTTGTTAGCTTCAAGGTTTTTAGGTCTGTACAAATAAGGAATATCATGACAGCAGGGCATGGCAAAGCAAGGCTGCTCACTCACCTCAAGGTAGCCAAGAAGTAGAGAGAGATAGAAAAAGGATGAGGGGAAAAAATACACCCTTGAAGGATGCCAGCCTGGGTCTGCTTCTGCTCTTGGGGAATCCAGGCACCGTTGCACACCAGGAAGACTAGAAGAAATGTAGCTTACCTGGGCAGGTGGGCTTCAAAGGACCCTGGTCAGTGGTGAGTGCAGAAGAAACAGCCTTCTTTGAAACAGTTTTTAGTAAAACAGCTCTTCTTTATTGGGGTAATAAGTGGTATATAATCCTTGGAGAAGTGGGTAGGTGTTTTCAAGGAGAGTGTACATCATTGGTTGGGGCTGGGGTGTTGAGAATGTTTCATTTGCATAACAAGGAATTCCAGGTGCTAGCTGGGCATGTGCTTATTAGGAAATAGGAAGTTTTAGCCTGAAATCTGGCCACCAGGCTCCATGACTACCTCAAGGGTGGTGGAGGTGGCGGTGGAAAGGCTACATGCAGTGGGACATGCAGACCCGGAACAGAGAGGAAGCAGTCCTTACTCCTGCCAGGCTGAAGATGAGATTTGGGGGTTTTGGACACATCTTCACCTCACTCTTGCACATCTCACCTTCCTCATAGAAGGACACACCCAGATGCCCTACATCTAACCAGACCCACTTGCTAATATTTCTGCTACTTCATAACCAACACTGCCAATTAAGGACATTTCTTTAATACATAAGCTTTTGGAGAACATTTAAGATCCAAGCATTAGCAATGTGCTTTTTGTCAGAATCACATTTAACCATGATGTTTCTTTGTTGAATTTTTGTCTGGATAACCTGTCCACTTATGAAAGTGGACACAAAGAACTCCAACTGTTACTGTTTTCGAATCTATCTTTTCCTTTAAATCTAACAATGCTTATTTATATAAGTGGATATGTTAGCATTTACATGGGCATGTACATGTGTGTGTGTCTTTGTCATGTGAATTTTTCCTGCCAAGGTGCAAACAAGCACTTATTCACCCCATATAGAGCATGGCAACAAACCAAAGTGCAATTCTACTGAAGACCAATTTGGATAACCAGTGAGTTTATGGGCTTATGTACAGAACACAGGTAACTGCAATCCAACCACACTAATAGAAAATCTCAGACAGTGTGGGTGATGACTTTCCTATAGCCACACAGATGTAGTTCCCTCTTCATTTAACCATACATGCTCTGGATACTCTCGTGCCCTCCAAGAACATGAAACCACAAGCAGCTGGGACAAATGGCAGTGTGAGGGACAACACGGCACAGGCACAGTCTTGAGAATAGCTTAGAGTTGACCACAGCTGCTTCTGATGAAAATAGTAATGGCTGTGATGCTCAGAGAACAGCATTCTACTGTAGCTTATAACAGTTATGTCTTCTTTCTCAATTGCTCCCTCTGCCTTTATATGTGGCCTTCTTTGTCTTGTGTTACTGCATCTTATTTGTCGTACAAAATTAATATGAACCATGATAAACATTAAGACCTAAGCTATACCTGTAGTTACAGGTACACAGTTCCTAAAGATAAAAGAAGAATAAATAACCTGACAGATATGAATGTGACAGATATTGATAAGTTAGCAATGTGGCCTCAAAATATGTAAAGTAAACATTTCCTAGGTATAAAGAGAAAAGGAGAGAACTACCATCTGATTAGGGTATTTTATTAAAGAAATAATGGTAGAGAGAATCAGAGCAGCACCAAGCATATCTGGAACAGTAAACAAAACCAATAGCTATGGGAAGCGGCACAAAGCTCCACCAAAAGGCCATTTGCAATAGCCATCTTCTAGAAGAGGCAAAATCAGTTTCTTCAGTGGAGAGACATGGATTATATCAACCATACTCCAAGACAGAACCCATGCTCAGGATTAGCTGGCCAACACAAAATGAACTGGTTTTTGGGTTGGTTGGATGGTTGGTTGGTTGGTTGGTTTTGTTTGCTTTTTCTTGGAGAGAGAAAAGTTGGATAGTTTGAGAGGAGATTTTGGTGGTGTTGGAGGTGGGTAAAGACTATAATTAAAATATATTATATATAAATGTTAAAAATAACAAAAAAATTTAAAATGTGAAAAAAAGCAAAACAACTATGTTATAGGCCTTAATTTAGTTATCAATAAATAAAAAATGTTTCCATGCTGTCCTGGATGCTAAATTATTTTTTTTTCTCAAGAGACTGCTTATTATCTGTATTACATGTGCGTATAAAGTTTTTAGCCTACTTCTTAAGCCTTTTGTTCATACCTAGCTTTGGGGATACTTTATAATTTAGGATAAAAACTCTTTATCGGTGATGCATTTTGAAAATACATTCTCCCAGTATATGAATTATATTTTCATTGTCTTTCAAGGTAGAAAACTTCATGAAATTAAATAAGCTTATCAGTTACTTCTTTCATTAGTTATAGGTCCTTCATGTGAAGGAAACATCATGCCATGCCTGAGGTCACCCAGTCTTCCCCTCATATTATTCTCTAGGAATGGATAACTTTCCCCTTGTACACAGGTCAGTGATCCATTTAATCTTTGCGAGGGTTGTGTCTAGACAACTTGTTTTTGTATGTGATTCTTAAGCACATCTTTTCTGTATTGTGTTTCCTTTGTTCCTAGTCACAGCCTTACTTCTTGATTGTCTGTCCTGTTCCACTCACACACATATCTGCTCCTCCTCCAATATCACACTACCTTCGTACTGTAGCTTTTAAATAAGTCTGAAAATTGGGTAGTATCAGTGAAGCATCATTATTCTTCTTTAATATTATGTTGGCGCTTCTGAGTGCTTCCATCTTCATGTAATTAGGAAAATACTGATTTCCAAGATTTTAAGTAATTAAATATGTTGCATGGTTCTATAACAGTGAACAAATACCATGTGTTTATCCAAATATAACATTTAAAATATGTGGGTACTATGACGACCAAAATCTAGAACACTTGAAACACCAGGTTCCAACACAAAATGACAAGCTGGGACTCTCATTCATTGGTGGGAGAAATGAAAATGATACAGGCACTTAGAGAGATCATTTGATGGGTTCTTTCAAAAACTGATTGTGGTTCTACCATACAATCTATCAATTTCATTTACCCAAAGGAATTAAAAACTATATTCATACAAAGCCTAGGGGCAGATGCTATCCCAGATATACTCATAACTCCCAGGAGCTAGAAGCAGGCAATGTGTCCTCTGGTGGATGAATAGATACATTCAGACAAAGCTCAGTCATAAAGCAGAGTATAGTGATTTTTATAAAGAAATGCACTATTATGCTATAAGAAGATATGAAGAAAATGTAAGAGTGGACTACTAAGCGAAGGGACACTCTATAAAGGCCACCTAGAGGTTAACCCCAAATACATGAAATTCTGGAAGAGGTAACGCTATGGAAACTAAAAAGAGTAGAGGTTATGTGAAATGTTTTCCTCATTGAGAGAGAGTTTATGGGTGGGGGAAGAAAGAGAGTTCATATATAAGAGCACATGGTCCTTCTTCAGTACACAACTTTTGTGACAGTTGTTCTCTTTCCACCACAGTGGTTCCAGGGGTCAAAGTCAGGTTGACAGAATTGGCAGCAAAGTGCCTTTACATTCTGAGCCATCTCACTGGTCCATGTTGTCAGGACTTTAGAGTAGTGAAAACATGTTGTATGATACTACAATGATGGTTAGATGTCATATGTTTGACCAAATCTATATGAGGTGCATCCCTACAGTAAAGTTTACTGTAGCCATGATCTTTGGCTAGTGAGGCTATGTTGATGTCAGTTCATCTAGTGGAGATACTGATGATGGGAGGGGCCATGCACATACAGGGACAATTGCTAATATACTGTTATCTCTATACTATATAACTCAATTTTGCTATGAACGATAAAAAAGGAAGAGTAAAGTCTGTTATAAAAAAGAATTCATATAACTTGGATGATTCTTCTGGATGAAAAGCATTTCCAACCCAGAGGAATAAAGAGTGCTCGTAAGACTAAGGAAGTTCACAAAACTTAGAAGAACTGACAAGAAACTTACAAGACTCAAAATGCTCAGCTTCCAGAATACTGAAGCCATAAGTAGTTTCTGGGAAGAGGAGACCCTTCAGTGAAGCTGCCTGCTTCTCCTGTAAAGAACTACAGTGCTGCATTTCATGAGAGACCATGGGCTTCCCAGTGATGTGCTACCCAAGTCATCCCCACTCCTGTTATCAGCCCCAAATAAACTCAATGATTCACCAAGTTAGACTTGAATGGGGCTATTTTACTGTTCTGTAATTGTATCCTATCTCAGGTGAATACATATTTGCTCTCAGCTCCACGGGAAAAGTCATATAGTTGATGCAATTTTTAGTAAGGTCTATAGTGATGTCAACAGCAAAGGACAGTTTAAACAAACGTGCAGAATAGAGAATAGTCTAAATAATTTACTGGTTAATAATAGATATTATGATGTACTCAAATATCATAAATAAGTATATTTGAGTCCCACAGGCCATAGAAGGGACACAGTAATGAGCTTCAAATGAAAAAAAAAAGTGCTTTACAGATATATGCTTGAGAGTCTAGAACTTTATGACAGAATGACTACATAATTAATCATCTAATGTGAGAAATAGATCTAAAGATCAATAGATTTAGCATATATCTAAAGTAAGGAGAATAAACAATCAAAGACAAAAATCTGGCCAAAATCTCTCAGGTATTCTTCACCAAACACAATCTCACCTCAAGTAAAGGATTCTTCAAGGTAAATGTCAGGGACACAGTTTACGTATACTTGTCAAAGTTGTTTTATTTCCTTGGATTATGAGATGAGATGTGAGCTTCATGAATACATGGATTGGGCTGAGCATTTCTATCTAAATATCCCTAGGTCTAGGCCTGAAAGCTTCTGGCTGTTGTACAATCTAATCTTCAAGCCCAGATCTTGAAGGCTTCAGCTTCCAGTCTCCGTCTGCTAACCTAGGCCTAGAATGTTTTCAGACTCCAAGACTTACTGTTGAATAAGTTCAACCTTTCTGGTTCTTTCTGGACTCTGGCTGGCTGGTTGAATTCAGCTGTTATGGCTCATAACGCCTTGCCAAGCTGACTGATTCAAACTGGCTTCTCTCTGCCTCTCATTAAATTGCTCTGCTTGGAAAAAATGCCTCTGAACTCCAAAAATTGAACTGCACCAAACTTTACCTATACTTCCTGTTTAAGTTTTATTAAACAAATATGTATTAAGGGTTTGAGTGACCAAAGCAGGTTACTGAGCACAGAGATGAACTAGACACAGAATCTGTTTTCAAGGTACTTAGACTGCTGAGAGAGGTGAATAAGAAGGACAACCCTTTAATAAAATGCTACAAGTGCAAAAGTTTTCCAGGTATGCTATGCATGAAAACTTAGCACGAGCTTAGATTCTAGAATGGATGTGAAAAAATGATGCAGGTTTTTCTCCCTTTGCCTTAACCCTCACAGTGTGAGCAAAGTTCGCCGAAGAATAGCCAAAGCAAGTTCATAAGTAAATCCTCAGCTTCTCAGTTGGGCTGCTAAAGGCATGTCAAAGAGAAAGTATTGGGGTTTTTTTTTAAGCTATTTCCTTTGGGTTCTTATATCTACCACCCTTCCCCACCCCAATCCCTTCCTACACCCCAACACTAGGTAGGAGAGAAAGAAGGTTAGTGGGGAGAGAGGGTGCAAGTCTCGTAGGCTACTTCCTTCTTGTTCAGGTCATTGGGTTCTTCGGGGCAAGTCCAATCTTTGTTTCAGGTGATTTCCAACATCTTCTGCTCATCTAACCACAGCCAGGAGCAGCACGAGGGAACAGCAGCTGCCTTTTCCTCAAAGCACCCTCTCTCTCTCTAGAGATGTTTATGCTCTGATGTTTATGCTCTACTCCAGAGTCCTCAGATTTAAACTATCTGCAGCTGTGAAAGATCACGCCTCTACAGCCCCCAAGAGGCAAATAGTCTGCTGCTGTGGACAATCTAAAGCAGCCTCATATCCTACACCTGTGATTAAGACAAAAACATGTTTACAAAAAACAACTGAGTTGGTAAAGAAACCAAAACTTCCACTACAGAAAAAAAAAAAAACAATCATACAAGAGTTAATTCTAGTCACAGCCTCAAGCAGATAGAAGAACCGAAGTAAGGCCTCTCTTGCAAGGACCAACCTAAAACCGAGCAGAGAGTTCAGAAACAGCCCATTAGGGTAGGCAATGGAATGTGGCACCACGACATCATCTTTTTATTCCAATCCAAAAGTCAGCACCCCAAATAGAAATCGAACTCCTCCAGGTTGACAGGACATTGTTTCCTGCTGGTCTCTCTGAGACAATACCAGCCCTATGGGAGGGACGGGCCGAGACCGATTAGGGCGAGTGAGCATCCAGCATTGCCACGCTGACCAGTGAGAGGCAGAGATAACTAGGAGACTGGGCTTTTTTTACTTAACCATTCCTAGCTTAAAAAAGTGAAACTCTATGACACATGGAACACAGCACCACCCGTCGCAGCACTGTTCCAGGGACTGGTCCTCCCTTGGCAGGACCTTCTGGTGTTAACAGCTGCTGGGCTGCACAGCGCTTCTCCGTTACCTGGTCAGATAGAGTCACCGAATTTCTGCAAGCCGTTCTTTCGCCCACCACGTTTTAGTTTTTTGAAGACTGGTATTTGTTTAACTCTGGTGCCCAGTAACTGTGTTTAAATCTTTTCTGCTCTGTGTTAGAGTGACTTCCTGAGACAGCTCATGCTTCAAGGCTCCTGTTACAAACTCTTCAAGATTGGTTACCACATTTTGAAGTCTGAGGGTGTGTGCGCCCGTGTGCGTGCGCGAGCTTCTGTACATGTTTTGGAATTTGAGTACTGCAAATAATAAGTCCCTCGGAGTATGTTTTGCCTGTTTTCCAGAACACAGGGCTATTGGAAGTTGGTTAATTTCCATGCCAAGAACACCACAGAGTCAAGAGCAGCAGCTTCCCCTGGGAAGCCCATTCAGGTCTCTTCGGGGACTCACAGAAAAGGAAAAAAAAAAAAAGAGAGAGAGAGAGAAAGAAAAAAAAGCACACGGCATAGAAACACACCAGCACTTTGCAAAAACAGACTCAGGAATTTGCCGACTCTTTCCTTGGAGGAACAAGCTCTGATTCAGCTTCCCTTGTTTTCAAACATAGTCATCATGTCACCTTAACCACAGCTCAGCTCTCCAACTGCTTAGAGAAAATGATGGAGGCTTCCACTTGCCCGGCAACAGGACGCTCAATTCAATTTCGTAGTTAGAATGAAGGACTAGAAAAACTCAAAGCAAAAGGGACTATTTAAATATTTCTATAACAAAAACAGCCTCACAGAGGCTCCTTTCCCATAGCAAGGCCATGGCAAATGGGAATTTTATTCTCTGGCCTAAGTTAGTTCTAAATTGTGCTCTGGTCTTGAAATAAAATTTTCAGAACAGTGTCACAGTTGGTGCCATGGAGTCAGAGCACATATTCCTAAAGAAAAGAAAAGTGCTTAAATGTCTTTTGAAAAGCACTATTTAAAACAAAGCAGGGAATTTCACCAGTTTAAACCTTGCTCTTACCGGTTCTTCCTCCAGGACCATGGATAAGTTCTTTCAGATTTCAAAGTTTAACAGTCAAGCCACTTAATAAAGGATGATTACAAAGGAGTTTAATTGAAAATGCTGAACGCGATGATGGGTATAGACCCACAGGTTATGGACTATGTCAAAATGGAGGGCTCCTCACTGCCCTTCAGGAGGGTTGACTTTCCATGCATAGATGGAGAGTGAAGCTGTGGAAAAGAGAAGAGCTCTATGTCCATCAAAGACAGGGTGTTGAGGCATACAGAAAGAGCTGTGCTGTTTGTCCAGGAGCCTGGTAGGAAGAGGATTGCTGACGCTGTTCACCAAATCGTCTGACACAAGCACAGTGAATGCATGCCTTTGTCCAGGCCCAATTGGCAAGAGAACATGTGACCCTCTCGCTTGACTCCTGCAGTGAAAGAAGCAACAGGCCTTGAAACTGAAAACCCGTTCTTTGCCTGCTACAATGCTGGAACAGACGTATCACTCCCCAACGCCCAAATCTCTCACGAGAAATGCATGAGATGGGCAAGATTTCACAAGTTAAGTAACATAACCAACAAATGGGTCAGCACGGCGCCAGGTAGAATAATTAATCATGGCATCAACTGGCTTCCGTTTCCGAGCCATACATCTTTCCCATCACCTTCGTTTGGACCAAGGGCCAGAGTTCGGAAACTTTGCCTCTATAAACTTCGTAAACCATGCTTGCTTGCATTTTTCCACCAAATTGTGCAGAGCCTGAAAGAGTCACCCAATTGGCACCTCCATTGCCCATTTTACAGTGCAGGCAGCTGCTGTGACTGAGCCTTCACTACGGTGTTTGTTGGGTGGGTGAGCTCTGGGCCCCCCAGGACTACCGATTCTGTAAAGTTTCTGCAAAGTGAAAGAACAGGGAGCGCAACCTCAGGGCCAGCCTGTCGGTTCAGGCAGGTGAAAGGACAGCTCTGGCACCTGAAGGCAGAGGCCAAGCCGAGACCTTACCAGCTCAGAAGCACACGAAGCTGCCTTGGAAAAGGCGGGAGCGGTGGCTTTACACAGACACTTTGACTAAATGTTCTTTTTCTGTTCTTTCTTCTAGTACACCTTCCTACTCCGCACATTCTTCCTTTGCAATAGAATCATGAAGGCTTCCTGAAGAAGCAAATACACCTCCTTTTTTTATCCTTCTCGCTTGTTTTTTTTTTCTCTCAGTTTCACCATTGGGAAGTCCGCAGCACCTTAAGCCTCCGACTTGCATGCCACCTTGATTAAGGCACAAAATGTTAAAAGCAAATTACTGTGAAACAATTTGCACTTAATGTTTCAGTCATATCTGTAAAAAATATGACTTAAATATAGTTTTATTAATAATACATATTTTAATTAAACGGCTGGAGGTGCATCTAGCAGAAAAAAAATTGAATCTTCCCTGGATTTCACATAGTGGTATGATTCATGGGCAGTAAATATGCAAAGCTTTATGCCCATAAGGCAATCAAACTCCAAAGCTGATATGCACGCTTTTGTCTAAAGGAGTGAAATCCAGTGAGAGTTAGAAATAATAGTAATCATAACAGACTGCCAGAATAATCAAATGAATCGGCTCCAGCCAATAGCATCCTCTTTGTGCAACACAAGCATCCTTTCAGCTGCAATTATAACTGCTCCAACATTCATTATTACTTCTGTTATTCTCATTACACAAAAAATTCTGCTTATGCACGTGTGCCTATTGAAGAACTTCATAAATATTGACAACAAGATAGTAACCAGCAGATGCTAGTGTCCACCTTTTGTGGACTCAGAAATACTTCATCGCACACTGCTTGCTCTGTTGTTACTGAATGCCATGAGCACTTCCCGGCAGCTCCTCAGGCTTGACAATTGCCTAGCGTATCAGTTAACCAGAGTCGCTGCTGCAAGCACCAAAGGTTCACAGCATCAACAACGAAATACAAGTTCTTATAGACTTGGAAGGCAGAGGTCAGACATCAGGGTGGCAAGGAGCTGTTTTCTCTGGAACTGGTACAATGCCTCCCTCTCGCATGATCATCATGTGAACTTCCTTCTTGTATATCTAATTCCCAATTTTCTCTGCTCTATGGCTATCAGTCCTATTGGTGAGGGCCTCTCTCTAATGACTGTCTCATCCTGATTATTCAAGGATACTATCTCTAAAAACAGGTACATTCTGAGCTATGAGGCGAGACGGTTTCAACAAGTGGCCTTTAGCCCAGCACAAATAATCCTGCAACACCTGACAATTACTGTAAGCCGCACATATTTATATTACCTGGCACACGCTGTGGTATTTTATCAGGAAGAACCTGCCAAATGTATGGAAGAACACAGAGTGAACTCAAGCACTAAGGATTTCTGTTATTTAACATCTTAAAAAGTTTAATTAAAAGCAGACTCTCAGTTCCCAGTGATGGGAGAACAGCAGGCCTTACAAGGCAACACTAAACCAATGGATGACTCAGGAGCCGGAGGGACCGTGTGTCCCAGAAGCCATGCCGAGTGAGATGCTATCAGGCCAGCCTGCATTGCCTCTCCAAGATGACCAGGTAGAAAGTACTTTTGGAGCTCTACGGCCAAGTACATACACATGTATAATCATTCTCTCTTCCCGGTAACCCACTCATTCATCTCATTATTACAAAGTATCTCCAGTACTTTGAGCCTTAAAATACATGCAATTTTGATTTTAAAATGTCATTCTAGCATATATATGCTTATTATTTTTTCACGGTGTTTGTTCCGTTCATTCCATTGATTTATTCAACCAACTGTGTCTTCAGATTTAATGTTTAACACTTGTAGGGAGTAGTTGATAGAGGTCTTGTTCTTTTTCTCTATTCTGTCAAACCCTCCTGATTTAGTTTGCAGTAATTAGTGATGATTTGTGTGGTTCTAACAGCTCTTCACTTTCAGTTTTAATGACGTATTCTGTCATCTCCTATCTTCCACAGAGTAAGGTAAGAAATTCAGAATAGTTAAGGTCATTATCCACCTGTATGCAAGGTATTACTGTTCCTCTGTACTTTTAAGACTTTCCATTTATCCTTGATTTCACCAGTTCCATCATTTGTCTAAGCACAGTTTTGAGTTCATTCTGCTTAGTAATGCCTTAGCTTCACTTCTGTACATTTTAACTTTTCATCAAATTGGGTTTTATTTGTATTTCCTTAAACACTTTTGTCTCGATATTCCTTTTGACTTTTTTACTCTCTTGTTAGATCATCTGAATTTGAATTTCTGTTTGCTTGTGCCAACCTGTTTTGTTCTGTGTTCCTTGGAGTCAGTAATTTCTCTCAACTTTCAAGGGCAGTGATTCTCTTCCCTACCTCCACACTGGGACTGAGCCCCTCAATGAAAGGTTTATTAGAGATGTTACATTTTCAGTTCTAAGTATCCATTTGCATCTTTTTGATACTTTTTCCCTTAAAAGAGATATCAACTTTCTCTTCATTTTATTAATTTATTCTTTGACAATTTTAATCATATATATAAATCTTTCACACTTTCTGTGCTAAATTGTCTATTTTCCACCATTTCATGGGTCAGAGACATAACAGCTTCTTTACAGTCTTTCTCTATTAGTTCAGTGTCTAAATCATCTTGAAGGTGGCTTTGACTGTCCTTCCTTGAAAGGAGTCACAGTTTTCTGTTGTTTGTGTGTGTCTTATGTGTGCATAATTATGGATCCCATTGAACCTGACAAATGTGTTTTATAGATTCTGAGTACGTTTTTAAATTCTCTGAAAAATGATTACGCTCTATTTTAGCAATCATCTCATTTAGGTTTGGATTGCAAATTCTGTCCTTTCTTCTGTTGAGCTGATTCAAATCTCAGCCTCGATCTTGAGGCTCTGGCACATTGGTTGAGGTCTGAATCATAGAGGCATCAGCCAGACACCTGTGTGTTTTCATAAGTAGAAAATCTCCTCCTTCCGGATCTCTTCTCCAAAATTCTTTTCAAAGTTTCCCTAAGACAGAAAACTGGGATTGTTGGGGATCATATCCAACTCTATCAGGTAGTCACATTCTCCAGGTTCATGCTCAGCACAAAGCTAAGAGAACTAGCAGGAAAACAGAAACTAACGCTCCATCTGTTCCTCTTGAGATTGCCAACCATAATGTCCCTACTGGGGTTCATTTCAATAACAAGTCTTTTACATGCTTTAGTCTTTCATTATCAGGTGTCTTTTATAATTTTTTCAGTGTTTAGCTGCATTCATTGGATAAAATAGTTTTGAGTGAGATTACATCATTCCACTGAAACAAAAGTTCCTTGGCTGATCTGGGATTCTTCTTCCAGACCCAACAAGAAGATAAATTGTGTGGAATTTTCCACCTGTGTCATTTAAGAACCCCAGAACCTTATCACAAGCAAACGGGTGTAGCTCCCATTCACTCATGACAGAGTATGTTTATCCCCTAGTTTGTAGATCAAGATCAGTAAAAGTTGATATATCCACCTGAGCAATTTGTATTAGCATAGTTAGAAATGTATTTCTGAAAAATAAAATACAATCTCAAGGAAATCCACTCACCAAGTAAAATTCCAAGTAAATAAAGAACATAGGATGAGAAGTAACTCTTAGTTACTTCATGTCTTTTAAGTATGCCACAGATAGCCCTAGACCAGCTTCAAAAATGGGGCACTCATTTTCATAAGTCCAGTTTTACTCCAAAGAAGTAATTATCATTAATTTATACAAAGTCCACAAAATGAATGTCATCATTGCCTGAAAATAACAACATGTTCATTTATCCAGTCAACAAATGTTTATCGAGCACCTACATTTGTTTGTTAGACACGGTTCCACACATCAAAGTTTTCTCAAAGGAGAAGTGCAAACTAACAGGTTCTAAAACTTGTTCTAGTCTTTTGAATGAGCAGTAATTCTCTTCCTGTTTTCCACAATTACATTATTTCTGCATTTTGCCTTTTGATTTATTACAATGTTATTTTTCTGATTTGATTAATGCACTGTATGTGAGTCTGTAGTGCAACTTAAACACTCTCAGAGAGCAGAGAGTCATTGATTTGATGTAATCATGATATCTCAGTGCACACATTGAGCTTCCCCTAATGGTGCCATTGTGTGACAGCTCCTAGTAATTAGAAATCTAGTGATCATGCATCAGAGATGGATGCAATGAAGCTAAAAACCAAAAGAAGGGCAGAGGCTTTCAGCCCCTCCCTGACAGCAGCCTTGCACCCCTTTCTAGCTGCCTTAAAATAACAGGGTGTCACTTCCCCAAACCAGCAGGCAGTTGCCCCAACTCATGAGTTGAGACCACTCGCTCCACTCCTGAGACTGGGCTCAGTTTTCAAGGTCTGCGAAGCCCGTGTTCTCTACTGAGGAAGGGCAGCAGTTCTGGAACCATAATGAAGACACCAAAATAAGATAGTGTGCACACTGAGAAGAAGCTTTGGGCCAGCCTGGAAAGTATGGCTGCCGCATGAACCTTCGACCTGGCAGTTTTGTTTCTTTCCCACTCTTTCCAAGTTGCTTACTTTCCATTAACAATCTCACTGTGTGTGTGTGTGTGTGTGTGTGTGTGTGTGTGTGTGTGTGTGTGTGTGTG
>NW_026591086.1:42009580-42033252 GCF_907164565.1 Psammomys obesus
GTGTGTGTGTGTGTGTGTGTGTGTGTGTGTGTGTGTGTGTGTGTGTGGTGTCAAGCTATTTAGGAAGAGTACGCTCATTCATTCAGCATTCAGGTTTTTGCACATCTTTTTTTCTTGAAATGCACTGTGCCAGGCACTGAACTAAGAAAGAGAGAAACAAAGATCACAGAACTGAAGGAGATTTACCCCAGGGTAAATCACCTTGGTAAATTTCCTTGGTGATACTGTGGGTCATTTTGTGCTCTGTTCTCTTCCCGGAAGCTTGTGCCTCCATTTTGCTGCTCCTGGTCAGCTGAATTCTACAGTCCTGGGAGGCCATTAGCTCCCTTCCTCAGCACCCTCCCCAGCCACCCTTCTCCTGCCTCAGGAAGTGAAGACTGACCCTGGCTGGGCCCTAGGAAAGTTTATTTTTCTCACATTCAAACAGAAAAAGAAAAAAAAAAATCTAAGCCCAAAACTTAATTCCTGTTCCCTCAAAGCCTAGAGCATAACAAAGGGCTTATTCCACAAAAATTAAAAGCACGGAAGTTACAAAAGCACAACTCTTGGATTTTCACATTTCCTAGATCAATGAAAGTAAGACATCCTCCCTGTGGAAATTAATGCAAATTTAATTCTATTTATATTAACAGTCTGTTTTTCTCAGGGAAGAAAAATAACACTTCTAGAAGGGAAGTATCTAATGGCCTCCTTTTCTCCTTCATGCCTTTAACAGAAGGGACCAATTTAAACCTTTCAGTGAGGTGAGAGCCCCCTCAGGACACCCTGACTCAGATGACCAGGCTCAGTCCTGGTGTCTCACCCAAGGCTTCCCCGCCTCACCACTTTTCACTGTTGGCCCTGGACTTCTATTTGCATGATTTTTTTTAACTCATGTTCACCCATTCCAGTGTTGATGCCACAAGAACAGAATCTGCATCTTTTTTCCTTCTCTCCTTCTCCTCTTTTTTTTTTCTTTCATTTTCTTCTTTCTCAACTGACACATCTCCAGTTGCGATACACTGTGGAAGTTTATTAATTCATCTAACAGCTTTCTGTATACGTACTAATTTGCAACCTCACCTCCATTACGAGATCATGATGTGAGGTTGTTTAAATAGGTATGGCCACCATAGACTGATGTGTTTGAATGCTTGGCCCATAGAGAGTGGCACTGCTAGGCGGTGTGGCCTTGTTAGAGAAAGTGTGTCACTGTGGGGCCTGGCTTTGAAGTCTAGTATATATTCAAGTTACACAATCAACTTCTGCTGCCTACAGATCAAGAAGTAAAACTTTTAGCTCCGTCTCCAGCACCTTGTCTGCCTGCAAGCTGCTATCTTTCCCCCCAAGATGGTAATGGACTAAACTCAAAAACTCTAAGCCAGCCCCAATTAAATGTTTTCCTTTATAAGAGTTGCCTTGGTCATGGTGTCTCTTCACAGCAATAAAACCCAAACTAAGACATTATTGGTACATTAGAAGGGGAGTCAATCACAGGAATTCTTCCCAAGGCACATATATACGTTAAAGCCTATAGAACGTTAGATACACTAGGTGTTCAATTATTGCTCAATGAATGATTATAATCAATCAACTCTTACTCCAGTGATACTACTATAATTTTATCTTTAAGTATTTTAACTACCCTAATTTAAGGGTGTTTGTAAACATTTTCCTCTTGCAGCTACTGTCAAGCTACTTTGCATTCACACAAACCTGTCAGCTAACCTATCACTACTTTGCACTGAATTCTATTAGTATTCTTATTTTTGAAATTAAAATGTGAACATCTACAGAAAAAGTGTATGAAAATATCTTTTCTGAAAAAAAAATGTTTAGTTATGTCCATGTTCATGGCTGAAGAGGCACAATTGGCAGGTAAGGGTGGCTCAGAAGACCACTGTCACCCTGTGACCCCTCTCCCACACCCCCATAAGCTGTGCTTCCTGTAGATGGCATTGTCAAGCTTCTCTCAGGAGCAACACTGTCTCTTACTCAAAGCTGTTGTGATCTGTGCTGCACAGCAGCTCCCACAGAGGAGGAGTGGTACTTGCCTTGCCCTTGCCTGCCTTCAGCCCAGCCAACCCCCAACATTTAGTTCTTCAGTGGCGAATGCAAGCCTGGACCATAACGCAGCCTGTTCCCTAATAGCCTTTGCGGACACGTGCCACAGGTTTTAGCTGCGGGTAAAGATGTGAGCAACCCTATCATTAACTGCTAAGTCTTGGGTAACTCGAGGTCCTGTGCTGCTAGTTTTAAGTTGTCAAACATGCTGTCTGCTTGGCATTGTCACACAACTCAAAACTGAAATGATAAGGTCGGTCTACAGGCGTAGTTTAGTGGCAGAGGGCACATTCAGCATGCAAGAGGCCCTGGATTTGATCCCCAGCTCAACCAAAGTAAGTTAATGTAATAAGTGTAGAGAAACAATTTCACAGCTGATAAAGTATGGAAGAAAATCAAGGGGGGTGTTAAGCACAAAATTCAGGCAATGTTAATCTGTCAGAGTAAGGGAAAGGAAAATAGACAGAGAGCTTCCAGGAAAAAGTGAGGTCTCAACACACTGGTTCTTAGTTGGGTTGGTATGTACATGAATGCTCAGTGTTCCCCTTAGAGTCCATCTGTGTGTGTATTTACACTTTTAACATTTATTCTTCCTCTTAAGAACTTCATTAACAAGTACTGTGTTTACACCATTTTAAAATATACACATTTCTCAATATTTTGAGGGAAAGCATTAAAGCCAAACAGGGAAAAGGAATGATTCAACTATTGAGGCTCATCAAGTACGTATTGGAATAGTTCTCTACCTTTATCAGCACAGATTCTCAACTCATCTCAAGGGAAGTGTTAAAGCGAAAGAGCAGTGGCCACCTTTTGTCCAAGACATAGACAGATATGTACAGAGTTCATTAATCCTGTCCCAGTTGTACTAAAAATAAGCTATGCAGTTAGCAAGGTACAGTGTCCCATGCCTGTTGTCCCAGCACAGGGTAAGTGGAGGCAGGCAGATCAAGATAGAAAGATCATCTCCAACTCTATACAGAAGGTGGGGCCAACTTGGGCTGCATGAGACCCTCTCTCAAAGAAACAAACCAAACAAAACCAACAATAACAAAGAAACTATGCAAATTTATCATCAGAATTGTTTGTGAACATACCAGGTGGAGGAAAAAAAAAAAGAAAGAAAGTTACCTTTTTACTATAAGTTAATAGACTGCTGACTGTTCTCAATGTACCTGTATGACAAATGGAAAGATAACCTTTTTTGACCTGGTATAAATACATTTGTTTCATGTTATGTAAGCTTGAACAAGTTTTTTCTTCTTCCTGTGAATCTGTTTCCTTGCTATGAAATGAGACTAATGCTTATTAAATTGCAGGCAGGTATAGGAAATTTAAGTGAGACAGAACATTTTGTAGAAGGTGCCAAAATTCCCACAAGATACAAAGAACTGATAGTACCAACATCTTTGTTTCATCAGTATCTTCACTGACCAGCCTGTGATGGACAGAAAGGGAAAGGAAAAGAACAGTTGGCTTATTAAGTAAAGTTCATCAATCGTAATAACTTGACCTACTCACAGCAGCCTGGTAGTTCAGTAAATGTTAAAAACCTCTAATACATGTATCTATACATACATATATATATATATGTATATATATATACATACATATATCTGTATATATGTATATGTATGTATATGTATACATATATATGTAGATACATACATATATATGTATAGATACATACATACATATATATATGTATCTATACACATATATATATATATATATATATATATATATATATATATATATATATATAGCAGAATTCCTAACTACCAGTACAGACTCTATAAAAACCCCATTCTATTTATATGCTCATACCCTGAGTACCTGAACTAATAAAATTGCATTAATGGCTATTTACATAAATTCACAATTCTAAATTAGACCTTTAATTTCTGTAATAAAAAAGAAAGTGGCTCATGTAATTTCCCATTTTTATTTTCCTATGTGGAATACAGTAGCTCCAACATAATGTACGACTTTGTGAATATTTTCCAGGGCTGCTAATATTTTATCTAATATTATATTTTGTGTTTTTTGATCTCTGACCCGCGTTTATACTCCCGGAACCCTCATGAGCAATGTTCACGATGATAACCCTTGGTGGAGGAAGCAGGGCTAAAATTGAAGTTAAATCATCCATGGCGGGAATCTCTCAAGGAGGCCTCTCAGGGTCAGTAGTGATTTTTTCCATGTATATTTCTCTACTTTAAGAATGTTTCTTAAATATTTGATTCATCAGGACTGAAATATAAGCCTTCTTTTCGAATATATCACTGGCAAACACTATGGAGTGTGACTGTGACCCTGAGTTCTTCTTGTCTGTTTTTTTTTCTTTCACATTGTTCATTATATCAATATATATTCTTGCATCCTCTGGGGAGCAACAAACCGAAACAAGAAGAGCACAGAAGAAAATTATGAGACAATACAGCTTTTAAAAGATGGCAAACGTAATTTATCGACAGAAGAAGTAGAAAAACATTATTTTTAAAATTAAATTGAATTGGTGCCTCAATATTTACAAAAGGTGATGACTGTTTGAAACAAACAAAAAAAAATGGATATACTTTCCTCGGGGAAAGAAAAAGAATTATTAGGGAGGAATTAGGATCAGGTGAGGACCAGATTATGAGGAAGCATAACACATTAGGAGCAAACACAGGAAGGTTACAATATAAATTGTAAATGGGCAGGAAAGGATGTAAACACCAGTGGAAGAGAGCAGGGGAGGAGGCTAGCGAGAGCCACTTCACACCTCAGCACGGATCGGCCACAGACCCACAGGGTGAGCTGTGAATCAGAAGAGAGAAACTGGAGCGTTACCAGCAATACAACCTTTTTACTCCAACTTAAACCAGATCATTAAGCAACCGGAATAACGTGCATTCCCCACTCTTGGGCCTCTGCATCCAACAGCCAGCCAGAGCCAATGAGCCTCCATCCTTTCTCCCATTCCTCCTATGTGGGCGTGAGCCACTTCCTTCCCGTGGCTGCGCTGCCTTCCACAGCCCAAATCTGACCCTAGGAGCGTCAAGTTTTAAAGCCCTTCCTGCTTCTCCATTGCCCTTCAGCTAGGCAGAAGTAAATCCCTCACACATGCTTTTCCTGCCTCCCTGGAATGTTCTTTCTACCTTTGACTCCCTGAGAGTCCTCGCACCTCGCACCCCCTCCCCCAAATGTTCTTAAAGACAAAGTGTTTTGGTTTGGTTTGGTTTGGTTTTTCCTACCACACCCTTAGTGCTTGCCTGGCACAGAGGCCAGGAAGCCTTATCAAGCGAACGAGCCCCCAGCATCTCCCAAGCATCAGTGAACGTTTTGTTGTTGTCTGATGGTCACTTCCATTCATGCCAATCTGTTTTCCTTCTTCCCTCGGAATGAGATGGACAGGCGTTCCTCATCCTCCCACGGGTACTTCAGAAGTGAGAAGGTGCCAATGACTGTGAAATGAACGGGGGTGGTGGAGTTCAGAGAAGGAGGTTCAACCTTGAAGCTGGACGGGCTTTATCAGGTGAAACCTCTCCTTTGCTTCTGCATTTCTGAAGACCCTGTCCCTGTTCTGCCACCGACCGCCTCTGGTCAGTGAGTCTTCTCACTTGTGCCCTGCTGTGTCCCTTCAGCTAGGGCGGTGTTATATTATCCTCCCCATGATTTCGGTGTCGCAGTAGCCCTGGACATCAGAGCCATAGGTAACTGCTAACATTAAAAGGTTAAGAATTTGTTCTTAATCAAGCAGTGAGACAGTAATGGCACTACAAATAGAACCACATTTTTAATATTCTCATTTCCTCCCATGGAAATGAGCATACTTTTCATTTGCTAATGAACTACAGGAAGGTCACAGCTGTAGTCATATTGAAATAGACACTCCTAAGGTAATGTACTACAGAGGTGTTTATACGTAGAGTAATTATTCAATCAACCGGCTATTAAGTTAGAGCCTACTCTGCACAGGGTATTTTGCTAAATTATGCAGGAGACATAAAGATATGTAGGCCATCTTCCCTCAGTTCCCAGATCAGTATATAAACATGTACTCTGAGCAAAGGAAACAATTCTCTCTCATAATCTGAAGCCCAAAGGGGGATTAAAGTAGAATTAACCACTAAAATAAGAATGTTTTCTACAGATGTGACATATCTATATATCCAATGAGTCAGCCTTACAAAAGAAATTATGGGGTAAAGTGAAATCATAAAAGATAGATCTAGGATCTAAAAATCCTCAGCCTGTGCCGGAATATTTAGTTGGTAGAGAGCTTGCCTAGCATGAAGTCCTCAGCTCAGAGCCCAGCATCATACAAATGAGGTGTGGTGACGCTCACCTAGAATAACACCACCGGGAGGTGAACAAATGGATCAAAAGACCAAGGTCATCCTCATCTACATGGTGAGTTCATGGCTATCCTGGCCTACAGGAGTCTCTGTCTTAAAAGAAGAGAGAGGAGGTGGAAGGAAGGACAAAATGAAAAGGAAAATGAAGGACAAAATGAAAGGAAACACTAGAAAACAAATCTTCAGCCTGGACTTATTCATTCATTCTCACATTCATTCATTCATTCATTCATTCAACTGAAATGTAACGGTAAAAGGAGAGAACAGCATGAACTGGCAAATCAAAGCTGCAGAGTCCAGAAAGAGGAAGAAAAGCTGAGGTGAGTTCCTTGGCCTTCCACTGTAACCTCTGGTGACTTTCACGAAACTCACACATTCATGAAATCATAACGGAAAAAGAAACGATATCAAATGATGGGACATGGAGTTAACCGGGATGCCAGGCTGAAGTACAGAAGCACAGACAGAAGGGATCGTGAGTGAGTAGGGGTTTGTGCTAGAAGGGCTCACAGGGAGACCACAACGGCTAAGGTACATTTATGGCCCAGGTTACCAGTGTGACTGGAGTAGCCTGTTTACACGACAAGAGGCTGGAAAGAAAAGATCAAGTTGCTGCTGCACTTGGATTCTGATGAGGTTCTTTTCTCTGACTCATGTTTGGTGGTTACAGTAGTTTTATCTACCTCAAGGGACAAGGTGAGTGAAGAGCATCTAAGAGTTAATGGCTTCTGGGGGAAGAATATCCAGTTTTTAAAAGATGGGGCCTGAGAGGTCAACCACGCCCCAGCAGATGGGTCCACACCCATGCCTGAACAAATATGCCTCAGTGGGTTGGTTATGGGAAAGAAAAAAAACATGAACTTAGGAAACAAGGGGAAGTGGGGTCTGGGCTTAGGGGGAGGAGTGAGGGTGAAGATGATCAAAATGCACTATAGGAAGCTCTCAACGAATTATTAAAATATTATACTTCAAGAAAATATCATTGATCTCTTGCAAAGGCACCAGAAAAAAAAAAGCAACTTCATTTGTTAGTTGTTAAAACCCCACACCCTTAAGGCAATCTAGAAATTGTTACAAAGCCAAAACTGTACCTCCGCCTAAGGTAGGACGCAGCAACTCCACAACTCCACTCTTCAGAAACAGAGCCGAGCACAGAGCATATGTGAAAGGACATCTGTTGCAGTATTGTTTGTACTCTCAGAAAAAAAAAACCAAAAAAACACCAACCAACTTGACCACCCGTTAAAAAAGCAGTTGACTGAATTTTATTTCATCCACTATGCAACATTATCTTGCATATGTAACCAAAATTTCATAATACTGAAACCACAACCTACTAACATGTTTGAATACATGTTAGAATGCATAAAATTCAATGATGCCCTCCGTGCCCCGGGGAAACGGTGAGCGGGGATGACACCAAATGTGGAGGTGTTGGGAGTGGGAAGGTTGTCAACAGTTAACGTGAGGCGGAAGGGGAGAGTCCACAGCTGCGAAATGGAGCTCACAGAGTATGGCACTGCCTCATGAGACAGGAATACGAAGCGACCAAGAAAGTGACAGCATGATGTGAAAGCATGACGCACGGTCAGGGAGCATTTTGAGCATCCGTGCTTGGGGCTTCTCGTGTTACCAGGTAGCGTCACAAATAAAATTTCGAGAGCAAAAGCAAGTTACGGGATAATCCGGGCACTGCTGTTGGCTTCTGTTTGTTTTTCTTTGGGGAAAACACATACTCTCTCTTCTCCATTCTTATCTCAGAAAAATGACAGATTGACAGGCATGTGTGGCAGAGACTTTCTGACTTCTGCTTCCTGTTGTACTGTTAAATGTTCCACAGAAAACAAATGCTGCTTTTACATTTTTTATAGTTGTTAAAAATCATAGAAAAAATTATAACTGCTCAGTTCTTGACTAACACTCTCATGCCTTTAAAGATTTCAAAAATATTGTGCATATATATTAAAACATTAAAAATATTATAGGACATGAAATAAAATATTTCAAACTATGATTTATATATCTTGTATTTCTTTTATGTACTTGATCTAATTTACAAGAATTTTAGGCCCCACCCCTCAGTGAAGAGCTATAGTCAATTAGTGAATGCAGAAAGGGGGAGAAACAATCTTTCCCAGAGATGAACCCCCTAGGTGGTTATCCAATGCCAAGTTGTCTCTCCCCTCAAACATACATATGAGCAGCAGTAAATGGACTCAGCACAGTTGCGTTTTATGTACTTTTGAATGAATTTGAGAAGGAGTAGGAGAAAGGCATGAGAGGAGTTAGAGGATGGAGGGAGAGATGAGATAATTATATTGAATTTTTAATTTAAATTTGTATGCTGCATTCATTGCTCATGATCCTGGGCTACATAGGAACATTATATAAGCATATAGATCAAGCATGTTTTCCTTGGCTCTCTTGTTTGTCTGTTTGTTTGGGATTTTTTGTTTTATTTTTATTAATTTATTCTTTCATATGTTACACCCCGGCCACAGTTTCTCCTCCCTCCTTTCCACCCAGTACCCCCACCTTCCCTCTCCCTAGCCACTCCTCTGTTTCCCCTCAGAAAAGGGCAGGCCTCCTGAGGATATCACGGCACATCAAGTTGCAGTAAGACTAAACACCTCCCCTCATTTTAAGGCTAATTAATTAATTAATTAAGTCGACGAAATGATCCCTGATGATATTCGGCTGTACTGGTAGACAGAAACCTGGCATAATCAGCATCTGCAAGGCTCCCTTCAGCCACTGATGGGAACAGATGCAGAGACCCACAGAGAAACATTCCACAGAACACCGTGACTCCTGTGGAAAAGGGGAAGGAAGGACTGTAGGAGCCAGGGGAGTCAGGGACACCGTAAGAAGACCCACGGAATCAACTAATCTGGACTCAGAGGGGCTCACAGAGCCCTTGAAACGACAACCACGAAGCCTGCATGGGTCTGACGGAGGCCCTCTGCATGTATGTTAAGGTTGTGTAACTTGGTCTTTCAGTGAGACTCCTAGCAGAGGCGGCGGGGCTAGTTCCGCTGCTTTTGCTCACTTCGGGAACCCTGGTCCTCCTACTGGGTTGCCTCTCCTCCAGCCCCCTGGCTCTCTCATTTTCCACTCTCCTGCCTCTCCCCACTCCCGTTAGTCCCCTTTGTTTCCGTAGATAATTTCTACACTCGCGTTACATATGTTTATTTATCTAAGTACTTACCTCTTTTGTTTTGAAACAAGATCTCACTGTGTAGCCTTGGCTGGCCCGGAATTCACCTCAGACTCAGAGATCTGCCTGATTCCTGCGATGAAAAGCCTGCATGACCACTTCATGTCATGTGGGGAAGAACTGTGTGGGAAGGGATGTGAAGTGAGGGATTCCAATTAGCTGAGAGGGTCTCTCTAGCTTGGCATTATCCGAGAGGCCTCCTCTCACCAGGACAAACAAGGAGGCTCCCACCTGTTCCTCTAACACCCTGCGCGCACTGTGCTCTACTAAGCAGGGCATTAGGGAAGAGGGCCTCCTTCACCTCCTTCACGCCATCCAGTTCTCACACTCTTACCTTCGCAGCCTCTGTCCCAAGCACAGCACCTGTCCAAAACGATTTTTTTTTTTTTTTTGAGAATGCATAACGCATTCAGGTTCTGGTGGCACACAGCATTAACCAATGATTTCTTTTTCATCACCTTTTTTCCTAGGTAGCTGCTGGAGTCTGCATGCGTGCAGCCCTCAAAACGCAATAGCTGAAGCCAAGTTGCCAAGACAGTGGGAAACGGAGACAGCGCTGGTCACGAGGGTCTTTGCTGTGGGTAACGCTGGCCTCCTGAAGAAGCGAAGGAGCCCTTCCACATATGAGCTCGCCCTAGAACTCGCCACCTACGCGTTCTCTCTCACCACGCAGTGGATCTACCGGCTCCCTCACCTAGGACTTCCCAGGCTATAGAACTTAAAAGAAAACAAGTTCTATTTACAGATTAATCAGTCTAAGGTATTTTTGTATAGAAGCCTGCATAGACTGGCAAAGGCATTTCATATTTACAAAGTTATTCTTAGTGAAAAGCACGATTACTTTATTACTCAAAATGAAGGTCAGGTCCCTTTTGTTATCATCTGAATGAAAATAATATGATTATTCATTGAAAATCATATGAGGGGCTGGTGAGATGAGTCAGCAAGTAAAGGTACTTGCTCCCGGGTATGAGAGTCTGTTCCCAGAGCCCCACGTGGTGGGAAGAACAGACTCTGGCAAGTTGTCCTCTGATCTCCTCCCACAGGCTACAGCACACAGGCGCGCGTACACACACACTTTAAAATAAATAAATAAATTATTTTTTTTAAATCAAGAAGGAAATAAAATGATGCAAGGCTAACTGAAGCATCTGAGTGAAAACAAAATCTTTTTAAAGGGCAAATTTTTATTTATTACATTTTCTAGTAGAAGGAGGCAGTGAGTGTGTAAAACGGATGAAACAAAATACAGCTCTCAATGGGACTCTAAGATTAATCTCAGAAGCCTATTGAATCTAATAGGAGTTTAATTTGGGAGCCAGAGGGGTGGATCAAGAAGCTTGCCAAAGCCTGGAGCGGAGGTTAGATCCCTGGGTCCTCTGGTAGGAAAGCCCAGCCCTGGAAACTGCCTTTTGAGTTCTACACGCATGCACCATCCCCCACACACACGTAACAATAATCACAAATAACATCTTAATTATAAAGAGTTTCAGGCCGAGTCTACAGTGTAACCGCTCGCGTGTGTAATTTCGGTGGACAACACGCACGCAAAGAGAGACGACATCCGGTCTCTTCAGCCGAGCTGGCCCTGTTACTATTCCTTAAAGAACAAGGAGAGCCTGAGATGGGAGGAAGACGATGGAGGCTGTTGGTAACCAGTGGCCAATGAAAAATGAGCTTTCTCCGACACAGTATCGCAGGAAGTGCAAACTATTCCTAAGGGCAGGCCCCATGCCCAACTGCAGATGGCCAAACACACCAAACTCTGTGGCGGTTTGGGAGGTTTTGCCTCATACCGTTTTGTCAGGCCGTTTTTTGTTTTGCTTTGTTTGTTTGTTTTCCACATTAAAGGTCCTTTGTGTATATATTATGCTTTCTGATCTTTGTGCTTTTATGGGATTTCTGTTTGCTTGCTTGTTTTGTCCTATTCTGATTTGTTTTTATTTGATTTTGTTGTTGTTATAGATGCCTGTTTATATTCGAATAAGAATATTTGGGTTTGGGTGCATGGGGAGGTGGGGAGGACATGGGGGGTAGGGTTGAGGGGAGGAAAACCCTAATCAGATTACATTGTTTTTTTTTTTTATTGATTTTCAAGTAAAAAAAAAAAAGTTGGAGGCTGTTAAAGCTAAAGGATTTTCATGACTTCACTATGTAGTGCAAACACAGGTCCAAAGAGTTCTACTCTGTAAACACAGTTGAGATATAGTCATTCCCTTACTGAAGAAATTTTATTTTTTGCAGTGAGATGAGATGCCAACAAATAAAATAAATTAAAATAGAGTAAGCAATAAAATGATCTGTCATTCTAAAACACTTAAGATTTTAAGATGAAGACAGCAGAGGGCCTGTGAGCCTTGGGACCCGCGTTACCTGAGTCTGAGTTGCCCCGGAAGCTCATTCCTCCTGACTGAAGATCACAGGGCTGCTGCTTAATGGGAGAATTGGATATGCAAGTGGATGGGGCTGTACCAAACACATCCTAGCTGCTCCGTCACCTGTGAGGAGGCAGAATGCCCCAGCACCAGAGGGAAGGGGGAAGCCAGATAAAAGTCGGCCCATTATTTAAACCTGGACCACATGATCCTTATCTCGTGGGCTTGCGCACTGGGGGCTCTCAGCACAGCTGATGCCTCTCTCCTTGTTCCAGCTGGGTTAAAAACAGACATGTGTGATGCAGAACTTCAATATCACATTTTCTTTAGTTAATCTCACAGAAACTGAGTTCCATCACAGCTTGTCTACCACCAGAACTAAGCGCAAAGTTTAAATAACATAATAAAAGTGATCAAGATAAGGAGAGCAAAAGGGATGTTGATTTTCTACATCCCAAAATAGAA
Source organism: Psammomys obesus (assembly GCF_907164565.1). Taxonomy (NCBI): domain Eukaryota; kingdom Metazoa; phylum Chordata; class Mammalia; order Rodentia; family Muridae; genus Psammomys; species Psammomys obesus. The sequence continues at coordinate 42,022,024 of NW_026591086.1, forward strand.
CTCGTGACCTTAACAACGTCTTTTCCCCAGAACAAAGTGCATGATGCTTAAAGTCAGAGTGAGATGCCATCATTGCTATATTGCCTTCTAATGTTTTGGTAAGGTTTTATGGGTACCATTTATTTATCTTGGAATGAGGCCATTACTGTAATATTGCAGAAAATGCCACTTTATTCCTGTTATCACACACACAAATAGAAACAAAACTTAATTTCTCTTCTTCCAGATTTTGCTAACATGTCATTGCTAAACCAGAGCAGACGGCAGCTGTCCTGCCTCAAGTCACCCCTCTTCTGTTCAGAGACAAGTCATGTGACATTTCCCATTCATTTGTGTTTTCCCTAATGAAAGGATGCCTCTCTGTGCTGCAATAGATAGTTTAGATTTTTTTAATATTGTTAGTGTTGAGAGATAAACACTTTGGTACATATTGGAGAGTAATAAATTGTGTTGAACATTGATAAACTAACGCAATTACCAGCAAGGTCAGAGAGTCAGCTAATTTAGAAATATCAGTCCTAGGATTTTGAGTTGTCCCCTGGAGAACTGCAGCCACTTTATTACAGCAGGAGGGTGAGGAGAAAATGGTACATTAGGATTGATCTTTTGATCTAATTGTGGGACTCTGCCATTCCTTGTTTGACCAAAAATGCTTACCAAGCAAGAGGAGGCATAGCACAACTAATTGAGGACCATCCCTTACACATCAGACAGAGCAAAGGAATTCTGGGAAGGAGCAGACAAACTGCACTTGAGGTTATTGGTAAAAGGCTGCTGCCATTTCTGTGCACATTTTTGTTTCTTTTGCAAGATGTCTTCAATGCTGTCATAAATAAAATTTAGCATTTTCCGTCCATTTAAGGTGAAATTTTCATTCTCCTGTTCATTGTCTGAGCTGGTTAAATTTTGAGAAAATCGAAAGGAAGCAAACAGCGCCCAGCTTTAGATAGGGGATGTGAAGTTGCTTTAGGATTCCCTAAACATCTGATAGCTTTTCAGACCCAGGAACTATCTCATTGTCCTCATACATTCAACACTGCAGATTTATTTGCTTATCAGTGATACAAAACTGTGCACAACTTACATCTAACTTACTATTTAAATTCACTCCAGAGCTATAGGGCTAATTCTCTGACCACCTTATTATTGTTCCAACACCATTTAGTTTATTTCTCGCCCAACATCCACCAGTCCTGGTTTCCTGATGAAATGATTGTGTTAAAGTCAGACTGGGTAACATCCTGAATGCAGGGCTGAAACAAAGTTCAATTGAAATGAGATTCACGTCTGGCTGCCAGGCACATCACAGGCACTATGAAACCGTGTTACTTGGGAAGGCATTTCAGATGTAGCCTCCTTGACTATGTAATCCCATTTGACAAAGGCTTTCCCAGAAAGTACCAGGGCTGAGAACAGAAGCACATTTGTGCAGCACGTTGGAAAGGCATGAGACCTACAGAACTTCAGAACCTCAGACTCTAATCATGTATGGTAACAAAATGCCTTAAAATTGACTTCCAATACCAGCATGCAAATATGCAAACCACATGTAACCTTGATAGAATACAGCTGGGGCACCTGAAAACATTCCCTTCAGGTATTGTATCTCCGAAAGTAAAAACACAACCACAGATGAATTTTTGTTCAAAAGCGGGTAAGCCAATCAGGTAATGGAAGTGAAAATAGTGATAGTGCTTACTGCGATTCTGATTCTAAGTAGAGTGAGTCCATTCTTCCACAGGTAAGGAGATTAGGAAAAAGGGAAGCATTCTTAATCTAAGTGGAGGAAAGACATCAGTGTTGAGTGATTATAGACAATACTTCAGGGTCTTTGCCAAGAACCCACTCAGTTGCTACAGTCTCAGACTCACAAACAACCAGCATCCAGAATGCACAAACCTACCCCTCTCCTCCACCCCCTCCACCCCCTCCACCCCCTCCACCCCTCTACCCCTGCTCCAGCTGCCTTCAATGCCCCTCTATATTCTCAGTTGCTATGAACTTAACTACCGTGCGGAGTACCTAAAGCTCACAGAAGAATGTTGATGTTTTAGGGACAGGGACTTGAGGCTATGGCTAGAGTACTCACAGTTCTATACAGTGAGTGCACACTGAGCTACAGCGTGTAGCAATAACTGATATCATTTGATGCAGGAGGCCCAGCTGCCTGCCCTTTGTCTGTAGATTTAATTCTTAGGATGGGACTGGGCTAATCCCTTTGTGATGTAATCAGCTCCAGGGGATTAGCCACTTACACTGCATTACTGAAAGGATGACAGGCTGGCTGTTAACAGTAAGATTGTATTAAGCAGGGTATGAGGTCAAAACTGAGCTTAGCTCTGTGGCTAGAGAAGGTTTGGGCTGTTTCTATTTGTCTTGTTTCCTTAAAAATAAACAGCGGAGACCATTGGAAGATAAGTCTGAAGTTCCTTCCCAGAAAAAGGAATTCATATTTAGCATAAAGAAACACAATGACTACGATAGAAAAACTCAGAATATATGTTTATATATTACATATTATTAAAATATAGATATTATAAAACATTATCAGTTTGGTATTCTCACAAAGAAAAAGATTTGTCACAAATGATGTCACCATTTGAAATGCCAAGTTCCAGTAAATGCACAAATTTGAGGCAAAGTTTCAATCTTATTTTGAGCCTAAAATCATAATGTGTTCCTCTCCCTTATCAAACATCTCATTGGCAAAGATCAATGTCTTAGTCTTTCAAGGACAGTATGATTTGTTCTCTGGGTTGTATCAGCAATCCATGCCCTCTGACTTTAGGATTCTTTGGGATTAAGCATTTAACATTTGTAAAAACAATCTCTCTCCAAAGAGGTCAATATTACTTTTCATGGTTTCAAAATACAACTCCCTCAAATACATTAGTTTTCAAATGCATCACATAGGATATGATTCTCCTCAGAAAGTACACTAAATTGGTTTCCAAAACAAAACTGAGGTATAATGAATGATGGTCCCTGCATTTGTCCATTCAGAGAGGCTTGTAGGTTAATTGCTCAGAATGACCAGCCCAGAGGAATCAGCCCTCTCTTCTGAGGGCATGTAAAGTGAGGTTTAAGAATTTGTTTCTGGTATAGTGAGGAAGAGAAAAGATGAACAGGGCCATCTGGCTACAGAGCCTCTCCTCGGTGGCCTAGTCAACACTGCTATGGGTAAGATTCTGTAACTTGAGTGCTCACTCCTGCAGTCACCATATTGGGGTCTCTTTGTTCAACACCTTACACTAAGTACACTTGCAGATAAGCAAACTATCTCTTTCTTTAGCTGAAACTTGATTTTCAGATTGTTTGCTGGAATTGAAAAGGAATATCATGCTATTGTTCATAATTTATAGAACCACTTCTAACCCTAGTCCTTTAGAGTCTTGGCACTCATATACTGTTAGCAATTATTTAGAAGTAAATTATAGTATCAACTATCTGTTTCATTCTTGTCCTGAATTTTGAAATATTTGCTCTCTCAGGGTATTTTTTTTCTTTAAATATATTTTATAGCACCTATAGGCTCCCTGAAAATCAAATAAGAAGTAGAGAGTCCCACACGTGACACGCCTGCAGAGCCCAGATCTCCCTTTGTTTCCACGGATGGGTCATCACTGGCCTATCATTAACACTCGGGCACCAGCTTACTCTGGGGTTCCCACTCTTGGTGGGTTACTGTATGGGTTTAGACAGGCATATTCTGGTAGGTGTCCGTCATACTAGCTTTATCATCCCAAACCCCTCAGGGATGTGTAGTCATCTCCCTGTACTCTAATCTCAAATAACCATGAATTATTTTTGCCATCCCCATACTTTTAAAAAAATTCTTCTATAAGTAAAATCATGAAATACACAGTTTTACAGACTGGCTTTTTTTTTTTTTTTTTACTTAGGTATACACATTTAAGGTTCTCTCTTGTCTTTTGTGACTTTATGGTTCCTTTCCTTTTTTAAGCAGTGGATAATATTCTGTTTTCTGATTTGTTAGTGAGGTTTATTTGTCTGCACATTTTCTGAAGGACTTTCTCTTCATTACAAGTTTAGCAACTGAAACAAAAACAAAATTACTTCATCAATGTCAGAGTGCAAGTTTTGACATGAGTGTAACTTTTCAGTTTATTTGGGTAAATAGTAAGAACAGTCGATGAACTGTATGGGCTAAGTATTCCTAATACGGTAGGAAAGCAACTATCAGCTGCCTTCCAAAGGGGCCTCCCATGTCATGTTCCTACAAGCAAGGGAATCTGTGTGCTGCTATCGTTCTGTACGGTCACTTGGGAGTTTCCGTGCTGGTTTTGGCCACTGAATGGAGTGTAGCACGCTGCATCTTTTCATGGCCTCCCTCACAGTACATTACCTTGGATGTCTTTCATTCGTATCCTGTTTGTTTTCCTTAGTCAGTGCCTGCCTGTGTCTGCTGCTCATATTTTCAGAGAACACCCTTACCTTACTGCTGAGTTATGCAAGCCATGTTTAGGGTCAGTCATCGCTCAGGCAGGGTTTTGCAGAGATCTTCTTGAAGTATGCAGCTCTTCTCAGTCCCTCAACAAGTAGGAGCTTTTAATTGGAATGGGGTCAGTTTATCAGTTATAGTTTTCACGGATTGTGTCTTTGGTTTGTATTTAAAAAGCTGTGCCCCACCCAACAGAGGATCGAAGCAGATGCTGAGACTCACAGCCAAACTCTGGGCAGAGCTCAGGGAGTCTGATGGAAGAAGGGGGGATAGAAGGACACGGAGAGGCAGGAGCTACAAAAGGAGACCAACAAAGGCAAAGGCCTGAGCCCAGGGGGACCTGCAGAGACTGATGCACCAAACAAGGACTATGCGTGGAGAGAACCTAGGACACTGCTCAGATGTGGCTGATTGGCAGCTCAGTCTCCATGTGCATTCCTGAGTAAGGAGAGCAGATGCTGCCTCCTTGATTGCCTGCTCTTTGATCACACAGCCTTGCCAGGCCACGGAGGAAGAGGACCCAGGCAGTCCTGATGAGACTTGATAAGCTATAGGCAGAGAGCAAAGGAGGAGAACTCACCCTTTCAGTGGACTAGGGGATGGGGGAAGAGGGAGGAAGGGTGGAACTGGGAGGAGCTGAGAGGGGAAGTTCAGAGGAGGGCTTCAATCAGGATATATAATGAATAAATTATAAAAATAGATAGATAGATAGATAGATAGATAGATAGATAGATAGATAGATAGATAAAGCAATAGAATATCTAAAGTTAGTTAGCTTTTTTTTTTTTAACATCAGCAAATCCCTAATCTCCACACTTGTGTAAAACCTAGTACAATGTCTTTTATTTTATTCAGAGACATTATATGCTATACACGTGTCCTGTTAGGAGCAATTAAACAATGATGATTTGCACGGCAGATTTTATATGAAAGAGGTTTATTAGATGGAGATGAAGGAAAAGAGAGACATGATGGGGGGGAAAGGAGGGCACCTTGACAGAGAAAGGGGAGAGAGCAATAGCCAAGAGAGCAAGAGATCAAGAGAGAGACAAAGTCGTGGGTTGATCCTTTTAAGGAGCTACATAACCACGCCTGTCAGGTGTGGTTACCTGTCCCATGACACATGATGACATCATAGGTTGCTAGGCAACCCAGAAGCTGGCTGTCTAAATACTAACATGTCCACTTTCATAAAACTTAGAATAAATTTTAACAAGTGCATTTTTTTTACAATGAATTCAAGTTAGAAGGTATTTGTGGTGGTTTGAATAGGCTCATATATTTATTTCCATGCTAACCCCCAGTTGAATTGTTTGGAAAAAATTGTGACCTTGTCGGAGGAGGTGTGTCACTGAGGGTGGGCTTTAAGGTTTCACAAGATCATGCCTGTGTCTTTCTGTCTGTCTGCCTATCTGTCTATCTATCTATCTATCTATCATCTATCTATGTCTATCTCTATCTAGCTCTATCTCTAAATCTCTCTTTCCCTAACACCCTCTCTCTCTCCCTCTCTATCTGCCTGCCTAGGCCTGCCTGTGGATCAAGATGTAAGGTTCTCAGCTGCACTTCAGTGCCAAATGTGGAGGTATGTCTCTACCATGATGATAATGGACTAACCCTCTGACACTGTAAGCAAGCACCCAATAAAATACTTTCTTTATAAAAGTTGCTTGGTCATGGTATCTTTTCACAGCAATAGATCAGTGACTAAGAGAATGTTAAAGGATAAAATACTGTAGTAGGATTTAAGCTATTTACAAGATGCCATCTTTGTTGATGTCCTATCCTGGGTATACTTTATAAGGAAATGATATCATTATTTTACAAGTCAGCTGCTCTGTTCCTTGAGCACACAACATGGTGAGTGGATCACATTCCAGGGAAAGAGCACATATCCAAGAGTACTTACGAAGCAACGATTGGTCTTGATAAGCCTCTCAAAACAAGGATCCAAGGTTGGATGAGTAGGGGAGAAGGAGTGGATCTTGCAAGGGTTGGAGGAGATAGGATACATATTATCAAAACAGATTATATGAATTTAGAGGGTGAATTTGATCAAACATAGCATATGCAACTCTCAAAGAACTAACAATTTTTATACAGAATGCATACGATAATAACCCTGCTTGCTGAAGGCTCTAAAGGGAGGAAATGGGCAGAAGGATCCATAGGATAAATCTGGGTGTGGTCGCATGTGCTTGTACTCCCAGTGGAGGGCAGGCACAGCCAGGTAGAGCCCTGGGATTTGATGATCAGCCAACCCAGGCTACTTGGCAAGATCCAGGCCAGTGGGAGACTGTGTCTTAAACCAGAAGTAGACAGTGCCTAAGGAACCGTGTCTAGTGTCCAAGGTCATCCTCTGCCCTCGCTGTGCACAGAACCCAACACACAATTACACAAGTTTATTTTCAGAAATTCTGCAAGAAGACAATGAAGTGCTTCGCAGTACTGACATGATAACCCTCCCACCCACTCTACCTTACTGAATATTAAATCTCTACCACAGTTTCTAATAGCTCTTTATTTGTTTTATTTTGCTTTTATTTGCTTTTCAGATAAGGGCTCACTCTCTAGCCTGGAACTTGTTATGTGTTATTAGGCTGGCCTCAAATTCACAGAGACCCCAGTGCCTCTTAAACATATGAGCTTAGACTAAATGTATGTGTGACCAGGCTAAACTTGGTACTTTCTTATAATGTGTGTCTTATCTCAAAGTATTATTTTGGGGGAATTGTTTAAATTAAAGAAATGACATTGATTCTTTCAAGATTCAAGGTGACTTATTTAAAGAATATATTTTTACCATTGGACAATTGTTTTTTATTTGATGGCAGATGCTGTTTCTTTATTTTTGTTGTTATCATTTCAGTATTTCACACATACATATACCGTATTTCAGTCAAATCCACCCTGCCCCTTCCATTTCTTGTGCCACTTGCTCCCATCCCATCATCACTTTGCCTTCCACCTGGAGCTGGGGAGAGAGTGCAGACTGTAAAGGCCCAGGCTCACACTTTTTTTTAAGGACACGAGTTTAGTTCCCATTAGACAAATTGAAGGTGAACCTTTGTTCATCTCCCTGGTCAACCAGAAGGATCACCTGGGTCTAGTATTCTTCACGTAATGAGACGTGATCAATGTCAGCCCCTCTAATGACTATAAAGTTGTATATGTGTTTGTCATAGTGATCACTGGTCTAGACTACAGTTCTTTTTTATTAATTCTTTAATTTTTTTTATAATTTATTCACGTTATTCACCCTATTGTAGCCCCCTCCCTTGTCTCCTCCCAGCCCCACCTTCCCTCCTTCTTTCCCCCTATCTCCCTCCTCTAGTACATAGAGAAAGGGGGAGCCTTCTTCCCCTACCATCTGACCCTAGCCTACCAAGTCTCACCAGGACTGCCTGCATCCTCCAGTCTGAGGCCTGGTATGGCTGCCCCACCAGGGGGAAGTGATCAAAGAGCAGGCAACAGAGTCCATGTCAGAGACAGGCCCTGTTTCCCTTACCAGGAGACTGAGCTGCCTATGGGCACATCTGAGCAGGGGACCAAGGCCCTTTCTACGCTTGGTCCTTGGTTGAAGCATCATAAACTAGTTCTAAATTCAAAGTCTGACTCCACTAGCAAATAGTTCTTCGAATTGAACAAAGCATTAACCTCTGATTCTCTGTAAAAGAACATTAGCAAATATAATGTATAAAACATATTTATGATTAGTGTGTTCCTATTTTAAGGTTTGTCCCAATGACTAATATTTAAGCTCAGCTCTGAAAACTAAACTCTAAAGAGAATGTATTTTAGATGCTGATTTTTTTGGTAGCTACTTTTTGTTCATTTTTCCTGTGGGAGTTAGTGTTTGTAAAATTGTAGTACAGAGATAAGCATTCATATTCTCCTATGCTTGAAATAAAGAGCTTGCATGAAATCTCACAAGATCTTACGTTCAAGTGGCCAGTTGCTTTGTGCTAGATCAATTACTAATGTATTTGCCATCCCTGATACCCAAAGTGATATTCAATATTTGTAAAATGTTTTAAGTCCTTTCCATAAAATACAAATACAAGTCAAGTGTTGTGATTTAGTAAAAAACAATTCAAGGCAACAACAAATTTCATCAGAAAAGTCAATATTTGTACTTCGTAATTCTGTTGTTAATATGTTACCTCATTGCCTTGCGCAGGCACTGTTGATATAAATAACTTCTAATCTTTTACATTAGTGTAATTAATTCATATTAAAAGTTGTTTTTAATATGAATTTTTGTGGGCATAGAGAAAACACAAATCATATAAACCATCTCATATTTTGTCCTGAATTATAAAACACCATATGTGATCTGTTTTGTCCCTACTTATACTCTGTGTGTGTGTGTGTGTGTGTGTGTGTGTGTGTGTGTGTGTGTCTCTGTCTGTCTACCCGTCCATCTGTCCATCCATTCGTCCATCACCAATTTTGGCTGCCTTGGCTAGCCAGTGAGCTCCAGGGATCCACCTCTTGCTGCTTTCCAGCACTGAAGTTACAAATGCGCTCCACCTCACCCAGCTCTTTCACGTGGCTGCTGCAGGTCCTGATGCTTGCCCAACAGGTACTGTGCACAATGAACCGGCTCCCATTGACCTCAACTGTACTGTCACAAGTGTAATGTTCAAACATCAAGTTGTTATAAACATCCCATGAATACCACGTGAATTTTTGTTTTTCTGTTCTGTTCAATAAATAACCCTATTATAAGCACCCACTCAGCACAAGATTAGGCACATATCACTACAATGTTTCTCTGTTGACAACTCTAAGCACTGATGTAATCAAAGCCAAAGTGTTAAGAATATCAGTTAATAGAAAGCTAAGAGGAAATTTCGTTTTAAAGCCACCGGTGGTGCTTACTGCTGCTACTTTATTTACTCCTATTATCTTTAATGACTCAGGAAGATTCCTTTCTGAGCAAATGACTAACAGAGGAGATGGGATCTATTGCGCATTGTCTGCCACTGAAGTGTAAATGTGATGTCACTTGCTGGAGATTATATTTTGTAGATTCCCAGGGATGGAGGATAATATGCTCAATGCTTTCACTAGAAAACTAACTTTCTGGATTTTTGGAATGAGGTAATTCTACATAGCAGAAGAATATACACTAGCCCATTCTATAACAGAAAAGTTTATGCTACCCCCATCCTGAACAAACCCATGTGTACTTCATTAGGTCACTGTCCATTTGACTTTTCTGTGGGGGTTCATCATAGATCACTGAATTAGTTATCACTGAGCCAAACCCTCTTATTTTACAAATATAACTCTTGAAAGTGGAGAGCTGTGCTTCCCTTGTAAGATCATAAACACCATCTAGACCTGCAGAGTCAATTTCTTCAGCGCCGGGCCTCAGCACCTGAATTTCCTGCAGATTTGTGGTAACCTGAAGATCTGAAACATACATGATCTGTTGGGAAACTCTAGATGGATGAGCTTTGCTTTCAGAACTGAGGTGCACACCCCTGTCACCCACTGTCGTGTGACCTTAAACAAGCTCTGTTCCTGTCAACATCTTCGTGCTTCTTCTGACACCAAACAAGGGTTACAGTGGCTTTGCTGTGTTTACGTGAGGATGGGAATACCTGTGTGTGTGCCGAACACTTTAAAAGGAAAACACCCTTCTCTTTCTTCGTACCGTCTCTAGTTTTATCAATTACTTGATGCCTCTTCATCTTGAGGGGGACACAGCCTGGAGGGGTGGGTTTCTTCTTGGCATCCCGGCCACTGCTCTGACTTCTTTTCTCCAGTCAGTACTCTGCCTTCCATTAACTGTGGGTAGATTTAGGATTAAGTCATCCATTCTCTTCTATAATGTTATCCTAAGAAGCCTCTTCTCCTTATTCAAACCTTTCGTTTTACCGTACTCTGAAATCCAGAGCAGCGTTTCAAGCTTTGCTAGTGTGTTTCAGCTTATGTACTGACCTGAACTATACACGAAATTTAAACAGATTCAAGCCATCTGACTTTGAACTGACAGTGCTGGGACACGCACATACATAGCTCCTCCTGGAAGTGCCTCACTCTATTCTTTATATTTTAGCATCACTGTATATGTATTAATTTGTTGACATTTTATTCACCATGGATTTTTTTTTGCACTGATTTCTTAAAGATTTAATTAAACCTTTTTTTTCTCTTCATTACTGGAGATTTTTAAGTCTGTCTTTAAATTTTGTTCCTAGGACTTAACATACCTCCTGCTGTTCCTATGCCCCTTGGCATCACCATATCAGTGACACTTGGTGAAAACTGGTACTAGCTGTGCTGTCTCTGCCTATTGTTTCTGGGTCTTGTTTTAGCTGTGTTTCTGGCTGTATAATATCTTTTTCCACTGAGATTTTTTTTAACCCTCCATGATAATGCCATGAAATCCCACTACATTTTCAGTAATTGTATATTCTATTTAAGACAGCCAGAGCCTTTTCATTCAATTTGTATTTAGAAAGAGTAAGTCAGTGGGTGAAAAGGGTGGAAAGCTTCGAAATTTTATTATCTGCAGTAGTCTGAAAATACTGGGATAAATTTTTTTTTCAATTTTTCAGATGGTATCTTCATTGTTTTCTTGTTGTTGTGAAAGAAATAGCCTAAATAAAAAACTTAGGGGAGAAAGAGTTTATGTTTCAGGAGGACATGATGCATGGTGGTAGAACACAGCGCACCATGGTAGGACACAGCGCATCATGGTAGGACACAGCGCATCATGGTAGGACACAGTGCATCATGGAAGGACACAGTGC
>NW_026591086.1:42033262-42140931 GCF_907164565.1 Psammomys obesus
ACAGCGCATCATGGTAGGACACAGTGCATCATGGAAGGACACAGTGCATGGTGGTAGGACACTGTGCATCATGGTAGGATACAGCGCATCATGGTAGGACACTGTGCGTCATGGTAGGACATGGTGCATCACGGTAAGGAAGACAGTGGCAATCAGGGAAGCATGGCGGCAGGAGTTAGATGGTCACATCATACCCACACTAAGGAAGCAGAAAGTGAACGGAAAGTAAGGCCAGGCTATTAAGCCTCAGGGTCCCGACAAGGGTGGAGAAACCTCCTACGGGTTCTACAGGCACCAGGCAGGAGACCAAGTGGTCAAACATAGGAGCCTCTTCGCACATTTCATATTCAAACCAAAATACATTTCTAAGGGTCAACCTTCTTCAAATGATTCCTGTGTGACCCCATTTATCAAGGCTCGAGGATCTATGAAGAAGAAGAGTGGACAGATTTTAAGAGCCAGATGGGGTGGATGACTTAAAGAAAACTGTTTTCAGTCACAGCAGGACATGGTACATACGAACTCATAAGAACTGTGACAGCATGCAGAAGACATGCATTAGCACACGCCGGACACTATCCTAGGGGGAAGGAGAGGTGAAAGGCTGAGGAGCTATTGGCAGTTGATTGCTACCGGGAGAGGGAAAGTCAGCTTTCTTTAGTGGCGTAGCACCAAGTATATCAACCACAATCCAGGCAGGCCTCATGTCCGGGAGTAACAGCTTCCTGTCATGGAAGCATTTTTTCAATTGATGCTCCCTTCTCTGTACTGGCGCTCACGCTTATGTCAAGTTGCCATAAAATGAGTCAGCACGAGCCATGTTGATGGAATATTTCTCATACGTTTTCTTCAAAATGTATAGGGCTTAAAGTCGTAGTGCTACGATTCTTTATGCAGAGTAAGTAAATGTTAGGTTTTTTTGGAAGTGGCTAGCTACATCGAACTCTGCCCATCAGTCTTCTCAAGAGTATTACAAGTAACTGCTGTAGAAACTTCCGGCTCGAGGACATGAGCCATAACTCCATAGTCCTGAGGTCTTCAGTACAGATTGTGCGGCAAGAATGGCTTTATGTTTGAGAAAACTCACAAGTGCTCCCTGTCAAGCAGACGAACAAGGTCAACAGTGGCCATGGAAAGTCAAGCTGGCAGCATGTGCCACTGACATGATGTGATCTGAGTGTCATTCCGAGGTCTGCGGCAGTAACCCCAGCCTAATCCCAAAAATAACACCAGACAGACCTAAACTGGAACAATTCTACAAATACTTGACCGGTGCTTTTAAAGCCGCTCATCCCAGTTATGGGAAGCAATTTGGTTATCTGTGACAGCCGAGAGGGAGTAAGAAATAGGACAACCAAGTGCAGTGGGGCATCCTGGATGAGATCCTAGAGTTAAGAAAAGCTCAGAGATAAAAGCTAAGGAAAGCTGAATGAGGTATAGGTGGGCCAATGTTGGCGTGTGTGTGTGTGCGCGTGTGCGTGTGCGTGCGTGCGTGCGTGTGTGTTCTATATGTGTGTGGGTGTATATGTGTGTACAGGTTCATCAGAGCGAGAACCAGAGGTCAACTTATATCACAGTAATGACAGCTGTTCTTTTGTTTGGTTTTGGTTGTGTTTAGACACAGGATCTCTCGTTGGCTTGGAGCTCATGCACATAGCTAGACTAGCTGGATGGTGAGTCCATGGACGCCCCTGTCTCTGTGCCCCCACCAGCTCTAAGATTAAAGTTGTACACACCACTGAGGATCCAAACTTGGGTGCTCATGCTTCTCAGCAAGCATTTATCCACTGACCCACTTCTCAATGTCAATGCGGGCCCATAAATAGCAACAAATGTACAACACTAATGTAAGATATTGATGCTGGGGGAAACTGAGGCAGGACACTCTTCTATATTTATGATTTTTCCATAAACCCAAATGTCTCTAAAGTAAAGCTTCTCCTCTAATGCAAATAAAATAAAACTTACTAACATCCCAAATTACATACCAGATTTATCACTAACAGAACAGAATGTCAATGTGTCTGCTGTGCTGAAAATAAAATATGAAGGTTGGTGATGTAATTCAGCGGCAGAGTGCTTGCTGGCATGAATGGGGCTCCAAACTCAGTCTTCAGCACTTAAGAACAAACATCAGAGCAAATCCAAGATACACACACACCTAAATATGACAGCAAAATTAACACTTTGGCTTTTCTCCAATAAGCTTTTTTTCTTTAAAAAAAAAAAAATAGTGATGTTCAGTTTTCAGACTACAAATTAGCAATAAAATTATCCCTTTTGTAAATGATGTCTTGCCAAATAGTGTGTCTTTGTATCAGATAAATGAAGGTGAAGCTCTAGCGTTCATTTGTTTTGTGACAATTAGATACGTAATTATATGGCAAGATACATTTTCATATCTGTAAGCAAAAAATTAAATATGCAATACAATACCAGGGCAAACAGCTTTCAACATTGCTTATGAGTAGCCTTTCTTATTTTACCACCCTTATAATTACTACAGATCATCAAAATTGAAGCTTGGCAAGTCAAACACGGTAGCTGAGAAAATAAGAGCCCCAGGCTGACTGTACAATATTTGGCAGAGGGACTTCGAGGAGAAGGAGGCAGCATTCTCTAAGACTTGGAAAGGGCGCTATGTTCGTTCAGGTGACCCGAAGTACCGAAAGCATCAGTTAACTTGGGTCAACTTATTCCAAAGAATCTAAACCACCACCAGAGCCCTCAAAAGAGAACTCCGCATCCTGCTTACATCTGTCTTTCTGGCTTCTCTTTGCTTCGCTCGGCTTTATCACCACCTGGGGGCAAGCCAGACAGGCAAGGGCACCTTTCCCACCACTAAGTCATTCATAAATTATGTGTTTTCTGAGTCAAAAAGACGCTTATGATTTCAAATGATTGCTTGGCTTTTTCCCCAATAAAATTCAGTCATTTATTATATATTTCTTCTTCATCTCAAATACGATTTTAAAATATAAACTGATTTTTGTAATCCATGAACATCATCTTTTTGTTTTATCTCCCTGTCTCTTCTTATATGTCAACCTGTCAAAAAACTTTCGTAGTTACTTTGAGCATATTTCAACCTAAGGGAAAAAAAAAGAAAGGTTGGAATTCTAAATGCACAGCACTTAGTTCTTTAATTACTAGGCAAGGCATTTGCCAAGTGCACACTAAAGTACCCTTAGATTGTATATCATACGCTGTCAGGGCACACCAAACAAACTTCCTTGCTAAAGTAATTTTAAAAGGAGCTTCATCTCAGATGATACAAAAAAACAAAAACATCGTTCAGGAAACTTAAAAATTTTCAGTTTAATTGTTATTTATGTAATGTTTATACATGGTACTTATTATGAATAAGCCATAAGTACAAGTCACAATGAATCAAAATCATGACTACTGTATACATGTATACATACTTACATATGTAAGTATGTATACTAAATATATATGTATATATAATTATATATAATATATGCATGCATATATGTACATATATTTATATAATGAATATATACATATATGTATATATAATAAATATATATGTATATATAATTTTATATATGTGTGTGTGTATATATATATATATATTACACATTGTCTTTCTCCATCCATCCACTTGCCCACTGGTCTACACATGGGCCACTGGCAGCTTCCATTTCTGGGCCGTTATGAATAATGCTAAAAGGAACATGGTTTAGTATCTCTGACAATCCATCTTCAGTTCCTTTGGATATACACTGAGACGCGGGACTACTGTGTCCTACAGTCATTCTTTTGAGGACCTTCTTTCTTTTTCTGACTTGTTTTGGGGGGAGGTTGCGGGAAGGCTGAGACTGCTTTCACTCCGCAAGTGCTGGAATTGCCAGCAGGTGCCACCGTGCTCGGCTCTGTTTGCAGTTTTTGAGAAACAACTACACTATTTCCAAAATATCCATAGTAAGTGACATGCCTGCTAACAGTACAGATCAGAGTTCCCTTCCCAACATCCTCATCAGTGTTTATTGATCTTACTGATAATCATGGCTACTAGAACAGGTGTGATGGCTCGCTACATTTTCCTAATGATTAACAAAGACATGCATTTTCCATCTATCTGTTAACAATCTTTATTATCTATCTATTATCTATCTGTCTATGTATCTATGACTGTCTATCATCTCTCTATCTATTTATCTATCACTTATCTATCTATCCATCACCTAGCTAGCTATCTTTCCCTCTCCTTCTCTGTTCTCTCTTCATTCTAGCTCTTCATTTATGGTCTTATGTGGCACAGGCTAGCCTGAACTTGCTACATAGGCATGGTCATTTGTTTTTGCTTTCTTCAGTTTGGGTGCTAGCTCCTTGTCAGAAGTCCCATTTGCAAATTTGCTAGTCTCTGAGTTGTCTCTTCACTCTGTCTGTTTCCTGCATGGGAGCTTTTAATCCTCGGTAATCTCACTTATCTGTCTTTGCTTCTGCTGCTTATGCTTCTGGGGGTCACACAGAACAATCATGAAATATGGCCCAGACTAATATAGTAAAGCTTTCTTCCTAGAGCTTTTCTTTTTTAGTATTTTTGTAGTTTAATATTTTTATCTAAGTTGTTAACTCATTTTAAAATAACTTTGTATCTATTATAGGAAAGCGGTTCAGTTCTAATTTCCTCCATGGGGTTATTCCATTTTCAGCATCATCTACAAGAGCAATGATATGGAATCAACCTAGGTATCAATCAATAGTAAAGTACCTTTAAAAAGAAAATGCATTTACATATACAACTAGTGGAACACTGTTTGGTCTTTAAAGAGAGGTAAATTATGTAATTTGGGAGGTGGCATTATGGTAAGTCAAATAAGCCAATTACAGAAAGAATTACTTTCTAATCTTATATGTGAAATCCCTGAAGAATGTTATGATAGAAACAGCAGTGAGATGCTTCCCAGAGACTGCTGAGGAGGGGGAGGGCAAGAGGGCAAGATGCTGATCAAAGGGCCCAAAGTTCCAGACCTAGAAGAACATGCTTTAGTGCGCTGTACCACTGTATGCTGATCACAAGTCACAACTGGTACTGTGTGCTCATCTTACATTTCAACCTTGCTAGGAAAATGGCGTCTTATACTCCTGAACCCAAAAAGGTGAACCAGGAAGCAATACACACATTAGCTTAAAAGCTGTGTCTAGAGCACATGCACAGATCAAAACATCAAGCTCTACCACGTATGTGTAATTAGTACCTGTCCATTAAAATTTTAAAACAGAAACGAGAGATACTGGAGGTCCAGCTGCACTGATGCAGTGTCAAGTTCGCGGCCAATGAAACAATTATAAAACACAACTAACACTCAGAAAGCAAACCCATAGCATTCACTACAGTTAGAAAACCTATGGGATTGGGGTCCTTAATGAAGAAATCTATTGGCATCAATGTGATCCACCATATCAACAAACTGAAAGAAAAAAACCACATGATCATCTCCCTAGATGCTGAAAAAGCATTTGACAAAATCCAACATCCATTCATGTTTAAAGTACTGGAGAGATCAGGGATACAAGGCACATATCTAAACATAGTAAAGGCGATATACAGCAAGCCTACAGCCAACATCAAACTGAACGGAGAGAAACTTAAATCAATCCCACTGAAATCAGGGACAAGACAAGGCTGCCCACTCTCCCCATACCTCTTCAACATAGTGCTGGAAGTCCTTGCTAGAGCAATAAGACAGTTGAAGGAGATCAAGGGGATACAGATTGGAAAGGAAGAAGTCAAATTATCACTATTTTCAGATGATATGATAGTAAATATGAGTGACCCCAAAAACTCTACCAGGGAACTCCTACAGCTGATAAACACCTTCAGCAAAGTGGCCAGATACAAAATTAACTCAAAAAAATCAGTAGCACTCCTGTATACAAAAGACAAAAGGGCTGAGAAAGAAATTAGAGAAACAACACCATTCACAATAGCCACAAACGACATAAAGTACCTTGGTGTAACCCTAACCAAGCAAGTCAAAAACTTGTATGAAAAAAATTTCAAGTCTCTGAAGAAAAAATTAGAAGAAGATATGAGAAGATGGAAAGATCTCACATGCTCATGGCTTGGCAGGATTAACATAGTAAAAATGGCCATCTTACCAAAAGCAATCTACAGATTTAATGCAATTCCCATCAAATTGCCAACACAATTCTTTACAGACCTGGAAAGAAAAATTCTCAACTTTGTATGGAATAACAAAAAACCGAGAATTGCTAAAACAATCCTCTACAATAAAAGATCTTCTGGAGGTATCTCCATCCCTGATCTCAAGCTGTACTATAGAGCAAAAGTTAAAAAAACTGCATGGTACTGGCATAGAAACAGAATGGTGGATCAATGGAACCAAACAGAAGACCCAGAAATAAACCCACACACTTATGGACACCTGATTTTTGACAAAGATGCCAAAACCATACAACGGGAAAAAAGATAGCATCTTCAGCAAATGGTGCTGGACCAACTGGATGTGTAAAGGTAGAAAAATGAAAATAGATCCATACTTATCACCCTGCACAAAACTGAAGTCCAAGTGGATCAAAGACCTCAACATAAAACCAGACACATTAAATCGGCTAGAAAAAAAAGTGGGGAATACCCTAGAACTCATTGGGACAGGAGAAAACTTCCTGAACAGAACACCAACAGCACAGGCTCTAAGAGCAACAATCAATAAATGGGACCTCATGAAACTGAAAAGCTTCTGTAAAGCAAAGGACACCATCATCAAAACAAATCGACTGCCTACAGATTGGAAAGAATCTTCACCAACCCTTTATCTGACAGAGGACTCATATCCAGTATATATAAAGAACTAAACAAGCTGAAAAGCAGCAAACCAAGTAATCCACTTAAAAAATGAGGAACAGAGCTAAAGAGAGAACTCTCTGTAGAGGAATATCGAATGGCAAAGAAGCATTTAAAGAAATGCTCAACCTCATTAGCCATTAGGGAAATGCAAATCAAAACAACCCTGAGATTTCACCTTACACCCATCAGAATGGCCAAGATCAAAAATTCAAGTGACAACACATGCTGGAGAGGTTGTGGAGAAAGGGGAACCCTCCCCCACTGCTGGTGGGAATGTAAACTTGTACAACCACTCTGGAAATCAATCTGGTGCTTTCTCAGACAACTAGGAATAGCGCTTCCTCATGATCCAGCCATACCACTCCTAGGCATATATCCAAAAGAGGCTCAAGTACACAAAAAGGACATTTGCTCAACCATTTTTATAGCAGCTTTATTTGTAATAGCCAGAAGCTGGAAACAGCCCAGATGCCCCTCAACTGAAGAATGGATGCAGAAATTGTAGTACATCTATACAATGGAGTATTACTCAGCAATGAAAAAATAAGGAAATCATGAAATTTGCAGGTAAATGGTGGGACCTGGAAAGGATCATCCTGAGTGAGTTGTCCCAGAAGCAAAAAGACACACACGGTATATACTCACTCATATAAACATACAACATAGGATAAACCCACTAAAATCAGTACATCTAAACAAACTAAGCAAAAGAGAGGACCCTAACTAAAATTCTCAATCCCCATCCTGAAAGGCAAAGAGGATAGACATCAGAAGAAGAAGAAAACAGGAAACAACCTAAGAACCTGCTACAGAGGGCCTCTGAAAGCCAGAAGAAGAAAACAGGAAACAACCTAGGAACCTGCCACAGAGGGTCTCTGAAAGCCTCTGCCCTGCAGACTATCAAAGCAGACGCTGAACCTGATGGCCAACTGTCGGGCAGAGTGAATGGAATTTTATGTAAGAAGTGGGAAATAACAAGAGGACAGGAACTCCACAAGGAGAGCAACAAAACAAGAAAATTTGAACACAGGGAACTTCCTAGAGACTCATACTCCAACCAAGGACTATTCATGGAGATAACCTAGAACCCCTTCACAGATGTAGCCCATGGCAGTTCAGTTTCCAAGTGGGTTCCATAGTAATGGGAACAGGGACTGCCTCTGACATGAACTGATTGGCCTGCTCTTTGATCACCTCCCCCTGAAGGGGAAGCAGCCTTACCAGGCCACAGAAGATGACAATGCAGCCACTTCTGATAAGATCTGATAGACTAAGATCAGAAAGGAGAGGGGGACCTCCCCTATCAGTGGACTTGGGAAGGGGCATGCATGCAGAAAGGGGAGGAATGGTGGGATCAGGAGGGGAAGAGGGAGGGGCTTATGTGGGGGTACAAAATGAATAAAGTGTAATTAATAATAATACAAAAAATTAAAAAAAAAGAAATCTATTGGGAGGTGCCAGGCATCCCATAAAGCACATGAGCAAAGCATATCCCTCAGACTCAAGTTCCAATATCAGTTTCAAGAGCCCAACATAAGAATTCTTCCATAAGGTCTCAAAGCACCTAAGACAGAAGCACCTTTTCATTCACATAGTTACGTTGCACTTGAAAGGTCTTTGACAGTGTCATGTTCAATATGTGTCAACATTTATCAAAAGACTACAAAGCAAACAAGAGGTTAAACAAAGTACCACGAACGTATCTGTCATCACTGCCACCAAGCCACTGGTTTTCAGCTATTCGTCATTAAGTATGGTCTTGAAAATTCACACACAAAAAAAGTGTAAAACATCCTATTAGGGGGTGCATCCTATTAGGGGGTGTTTCTAAGTCTCATTTTTAACAGTGTTTAAAATTTCAATAGAAATTTAAAACATTTTAAAGCTCAGGCTGGAGGTCTTCCTCCCCTTCCACCTGACCTCAGCCTATCAGGTCTCATCAGGACTGGCTGCATTGTCTTCCAAGAGAGGGACATAGCTGGAGAAGGAGGCAGGTGGGATTGGGAAGAGACGAGGGAGGGGCCACAGCAAGGATACAGACTGAATAGATTGTAATAAGTGATAATAATTTTAAAAGCCTCAAAAATATAAAATCTTCAATAAATAAAAAAAAAAAAGCAGGCTAGAGAGATGGCTCAGAGGTTAAGAGTACTGTCTGTTCTTCCAAAAGTCCTGAGTTCAATTCCCAGCAACCGCAAGGATGGCTCACAACCATCTATAATGAGATCTGGTGCCCTCTTGTGGCCTGCAGGCATACTGTATAAGTAATAAATAAATAAATCTTAAAAAAAAAAAACAATTTGCTGTACTTAAAAAGGAAAGAAACCTTAAAAATCATTATCTAACAACCACTACTTTTTTTTCTCATCCCATGGCTACAAAACCAAACTTGAGCAATCAGAAAAGGGTGAGATGGTCACAGCTCACAGCCACAGTGACAGGCTCAGCATCCTTTTTGCCCACTTACATGACATACTGCAATGTAGGTACAGTCCACATTTCAAGTATGAACATACCAGATTAAAAAACTATCTATCTCATAAATATAAAAACATATACTATACATAAAAATGTATATGCCTATCCAATTTTGTGTATCCAGAATTCACAAGAAAAAATATATAATATCTGACACTGACTTTATTCCCATGATGCAAGTTGTCTCCAGTTGCACACACTTTCCTGTAAACAATATAATTTTCATTCTTCTTTATGGCTGAAAAATACCCCATTGTTCATATATGCTATGCTTGCTTTGCATTTGTTTGTGGCGAGAAAAGGAAACCCTGAGTGCGTGTGTGTTCTCGGCACAGGCACAGCCATGTCAAGGAACTCAGAGCCTCAGACCACAGTGACATGGAAAATGCTCCCCACTGGGCAGCTCAGAGGCCTGGCAAAGGCTTTCCCTGGTCCGTGTGCGGATCTCCACAGTGTGTGCAGAGAACGTCCACAATGACCTTCTTCTCCCAGGTGTTCACCACCTGAAGACTGCCTCCCTGCAGAGAACACAGCTACAGAGATCAGCCGGACTGTCTACTCGTCCATTTGTTTGCCTTTTCTTCATTCTCTCACTGGCCTAGTCAGATCTAAGTCCCTGGAGGCCATGCAGGGACCCAGCACTATTCCTCTGTTGAAGGACACCTAGAATGGTACCTCAGCTCTATATGTGAATGGAAACACAATGGGCAAGTGTCCCTGGGATGCTGACTTGGAGTCCTTTGGGCAAATACCCGAGGATGCTATGAGAGAGATGTTTCATAAGATCATGAACCCCTAGGAGTTAACATGTCATCTCTCTGACCTCATTTAATCTTCCTTATCTCTTAAAAGCTAATCTTCAAACACACTCCCATTGTGGGTTAGGGTTCAAACCTATGCACTTTGAGAGTCTCCAGCAGAGGGACTTCTGCTGCCTTTTCCTTTGAAACACCTGCCGATTTGTAGCAGGAGTCAAAAGATGAGTACAAACCGGTGCCTTGAAGGATTAATCGGTCTGGTGGAGCTGGGACTCGGCTGCAGTTTGAGGGAGACTAAAGCAGGCAGAAATAAAAGTGCCTGTATCTTGAAGAAAAAGAAGCTCTCACGTGCTAGATCAGACGTTTCATACTCTGCTTCTTGATACAGTAAATTGACATTTTAAGTCTCTATCTCCTTCACAGATTTATAACGTATTTGCTAAAAGCCATCAGCAATATTAATCATGAAATACCAATAATCTTTGTCCCTGAATGAAAAATACTTCTTTAACAATATTACTTTTCTAATTTAACTTTTTCCCTTGAGAAACAAGTGTGCTATTTTTCATTTGCCTAGTTTTATTATAAATACAGGGCTTATTTAATCAAGTGCTCCAATGTATCCATCTAAGGTCTATGGAGATGATTTCCAAATAGTCAAATAGGTGATACACTGTTTCATTCTTTTTTCTTTGAGAATTCCATTTCCCTAGCTTTCTGAGCTCCTTGTACTTTTTCCCCTGGTAACACGGGGCCAATTAATCTGGTTAGTGAGGCATCTAGGCAATCATCAGGCAGCAGCATGTACAGCATGGAAGCACTGGACATAGTGACGATTCTCTTTCTGGGTGAGATGGGAGAATGGCACAGGATTTCATCACATCATTCATAACAACAGGCAATTAAAAGCTTAAAAATTGTTTGTTTCTGGTTTTTTTTCATTTAATATATTTTTACTGAGACCAAGGAAAGCAAAAATAGCAAGAGAAGGAGTGTGATAATATTCATTGATTACTTCTAGGGACTTGAGATCTGCTTGAGTTTTCTCGCCATTTAGGTCATACTAAAAATGCTCTACCTCACAGGAGCTCGGGTGTGTGGGAAATGTGGGGAATCTGTTTATGCTTCTCCCAATTTGCTGTAAACTTAAAACTGAGTTGAAAAAATATTTGCAAGGAACAATCTTTGTAAATAGAATAAAGGAATAAATGTTAAAGGCTAACCAACATTGTGAGTAAAAACTTTAATTGTAGTATACTGTAATGTTTTCCTTAATTTCCTAGTTTTGAAGAACATATCCCCAAAACAGGTAACATGTTTCAATGTAGCGGCACTGCTTATAAACTGTTGTAGGCAAATTTAGACATAGGCTTGATGTAGATATCGATCCAAATTCAAGCACTGCTTTACTCCTCAGTCTTGCTCACCGTTATGTTTATGAGATTTTGCATATAGCTCTCAATCACTCATTTTAATTGCATACGGTAACTATGGTATAAAATAACTTGCTAGTCTGTTTCTGCAGGTTTCATATTTGTGGGATACTGCATGTGAATGTACATGCATGTGCATTGCACAGAGGCCAGAAGAGCGTGTCCTGTGTCCTCCTCTATCTCTTCATCATCTATTACTTTGAGGCCAAGCCTCTTCCTAAAGCTGGAGCTCATGAACTCTCAGAAAAGCAGGAAGTCAGCGAGCCCTCGTGACCTGCCTGTTTCTGACATTCTCAGAACTAAGGTTTTAGGCATGTGCAAATACCCAGCTTACTATGTGGATGCTGCAATTTGAACTCTAAGCCTTCACGATTGTGAAGTAAGCACACTTAACCACTGAGCCATCTCCCCAACCCCATCGTGATCTACTTTTTCATAATCTATTTAAGGGGTTATTTTACGTGGTTCTGGCATTTTTCTCCATTACATCAACTCCACTATTCACATTCCTGCACATGTTTACATGCTCTACGCAGTATAGTATGTTTATAAAAAATATATAGTGAGAAACTCATATTTTGTATGCAAAAAAATTGTTTTAATTAAATTGAAAATTGTAATGTAAGACTTGCTTTCTCAATCTGAGCAGTTAGAACAGTAAGAAACTAAAAACAAGTAAGTAACCATCTCGGGGCTCAGAGAGGAGAGCCATCCCTGATTAACTTCTACCCTTTCTCCACTGCTGCTCTCCAAAGAACAGCACCAGCAGGAGAGCGACTGTAAGTGTGAAATACGGCTGTCAGTGTCACCAGCAGACATAGCCAGACACTGCCACCAGCAGCCTGGGGACCCTCTCCCCGTCAGGCAGAACCTAGATGCAGAGAATTTTAGGGCCAGCCGACGTGTACCAAAATTAATAAAATTAAGTGAGTATTTAGACAGACAGACATGTAGTAAATGGACAAGACCCACCCTCTCCACCCTCTCCACCCTCTCCACCCTCTCCACCCTCTCCACCCTCTCCACCCTCTCCACCCTCTCCAAGATGTGGGTTGTGTTCTCTAAGTTAAACTGTAGCTCCATTGAGGGTTGTGCCTGTCTAACTTGGGCACTGGCGTCACACTTTCTTCAGACGATGAGGAGGAAGCGTTCCATCTTTAGTGTTCCCTAGAAAGGAATTACCCTTTTCTTCACTCTCTGAATTATCCTCTTTGAATTCTTTCTTAGCAAGTACATTTTTCCCCACTAAGCTCTCATTTCTTCTCTCTTTATTAGTCTAACTAAGTACATTCTTATTAGTCATCCTTAATAATCTATGAAAATTATTCATTTATAAAAATTTTAATATTTTTGATAAAACTTAGCACACCAGACTCGCTTCCTTTTTTGATACTTGTCTATATCTGAGGGCATATCATATTTCCTTATTTCTGTTGGGTCTTTTGCCCTGCTTTTCTTGGTTGAGTTTACTAAATATTTTAATAGTTTATAGATTATTTCAAAGAACAAATCTGGAGTATTGGTGGTGGGTTTTTTTCCTACCGCATATATTTTAATTGACTTACTTTCACACGCATGACAAATGCATGATTTCTCACTTTTCTGCTCCTTTTTACTTTTGTTCGTTTTCTTTTCTCCAAGTTCTTAAGATGACTTCTTTGCCCATTTATTTTCAAATTTCTATCTCCTGTTTGATGCATCTAGATCCATAAAGATTCTTAAGTAAGGTGTTGGCTATTTCCCACAAGCTTTAGTGCATAAGCCACTTGCTATTTTCACTTCTAAATTATTTATAACTGCAATTTTGATTCCCTCTTTAGAATTGTTTAGGATTTTGAAAAAAATTACATTTTGTTATTGCTAGTGTCATTTGTATTGTGTGAAAATATTAGGTCCACTATCAATTCAATTTTGGGAAAAAATTATTTTACTTTAATTTGTTCTATAATACATGGTACATGTAGGTAGCATGCTGTTTACTTTGGAACCAATGTGTATGTTGTCACCATTTAAGTATCTAATACATCAGTCAAAATGATAATTATTCAGACATTCTATTTTCTTATCTATTTTTGGCTTTCATAATCTTTTGATTTCTTAAAGACATCTCTATTTGGTCCTAACATTTTACTTTCTGCAACAAAACATAAGTACTGTCAGAATCGTTTCTTCATTCTTGAGTCTCCAGTTTCTTCATGATGATTACTCAGTATGTAATCTGCATGCAAACTATGCATATTCGATCCCTTGTTGCCTGTTCTGGGAAAATTCAGTGATAGTGTATGAGAACTGGCCGCGGAATACCACAAAACTAAAGAATAGAGGAAGCAGATACCGGACTGGACACAATGCCATTTACTGGGGCCTTACTGAACAGGTTGACAACAACCTGTGTTGGAAAATTCATGCGTTGGGTCAGAGGGAGAAGCGTCCATTATGGACAGGAGACAAGTGACTGTTATCCAAGTGAGACTACAATCTGTTCATCTCACGGTGACATTGAAGACACTGGACGCTCTACTGGAGCTGATGACACTAAGGTCCAGTTGTAAAGCTCCACATACCACTCAAAACATCTTGTTTCTCTATGGTATGCTGGAAAGGTGTTGGGTAAGCAGGCCAGGGCCACTTAGGGCCAGTCAAGACCATTGGGGTGACCTCAGTAGAGAGCCCTTCCAGCAATTCTTAGACTCCTGCTTGTTCAGTGATGGGCTTGCCTCTCTTCTAAACAACACCATTCCATTGTAAACAGAGACTTTGTCTCTCATATTCTCCAGAACCCAGAGTGCTCAGACCATCCTGAGTGCTGAGGGTTCATGGGCTGAATGAATAAATATTTCACTCATTGAGTAGAAAGGTAATTTTTACATACGTTGGTGTTTATTAATTTCATTATTGGACAATTTTGCACATGTCTGTAATACATTAGGTTTACTCTCTTCCCACACCCTCCCTTCTCTCCCTCACACCGCTATTAACCCCTTCTCATTGCACAAGAACCTAGCTCAGATTCATGCCTTTTGGATTTGTGTGATGACACATTCTGTTTATCCAGGACCATCTGTGTAACCATTTGATTCTAACTGTCTCTTCAAATCTGGTGGTACCATCAGGGGGCAAAGTTATCCTTCTCCCTGGATCTATCAATAGCACATAGTTCAACAGTGAGGGGCAGGCCCCTCGGCCCCTTCTCCACCATTACCTAACTAGTGATGAGCTCATTTTTACTTTTTGGATTTTTAGAATCATACTTATCTCTTTTGTTTGTGCTTGCACGTGTTTGTATATGCTCTGCAGGCCATGCATATGTGTGGAGGTCAGAGGACGACTTGTAAGAACTCATGTACCACATGAGAATCAGGGATAAAACTCAGGGATCATCAGTTTTGGCCATGATGATCCTTTACCCACTAGTCATCTAACTGGCCCAGTGGAGCCATTCTTGTGCAGACCAAAGGCAGGCATATAGAGCTGCTATGGTCTTTATAATTATTTCATAATTGTTCTTACCATATATAATAATAAATGGCCTTTTTCTTTAGACAGAAAAGAGGAATTTGGGGGGTTAGTCTGATGCTTGTATTTTGATGCTAATTACTGACCCTCAAGATCTGATTACTGCCCAGATCTGCCTATCCCAGACATTATTCCTGATTGGTTAATAAAAAAGGCCTGTACCTGGGCAGGGGGGAAGGAGATAGACATGGCTAAGGAGAATCACAGGAAGGAGACAGACCAGAAAAGAGGAGAAAGGAGGACACCACAATGGGTTAGCATGGAGAAGAAACCACATGGGCCAGGAAGAAGGACTCCGAGGATGATGTGGATGAAAAAAACACCAGGATAAAAAATATAAGCAAATATTTATAAGATTATGGATAGAAGGTAGCCCAAATAGGAATGGTTAAGGTGAAAGGCATTGGATGGGGGCTGGGAGGTGGATGGGGAGGTTTTTGAACGTAGGTGGAAATATCTGCCCAGGAAAAAAAAAAAAAAAAAACCTTGCTATGAGTTGGTGGTTGCCATAGCTATGCCTCAGCTCAGGAAGTAACATATCTATAACCCTTTCTGTCTTCTGATTCTTACTTTGTTTTGTTTCCTTTTCTGAAATGTTCCCTGAGCCTTGCAGGGAATATAAATATCTTGTTCAGGACTGAGTCCTCCACCAGCATCATTGACAGCCACATGTCTACATCAGCATCATTTACTAAAGGGCTTCTCTGCTATGTGTTTGTCACAGCATATGTCTGTGAGCATAAGCACAAATATTTGGAAGGCATCTTGATGCTATATCAGTTTGTGAAACGGTATTTAGTTGCTGGGTCATTTTTAAATGATCCTTTTAAAATATTGCATCATGATTTCATAGAAAAATGTAAAACATGGCTTCACAAAATTTAAAGCAGGTGCCTTTTATAAATATTTTTTAATATCTGAACTTTGAAGGCTGACCTTATCAAAATAGAAACAAATATTCTGTTGTGATCACATAACTTTGTAGGTGAGGATCACATAAAAGGCTCCTACTGCCTGTGGTTTGCAGAAGTTTAGAGCTTCAGCTACTCCCAAGCCAAGTGTGGTTGACTGTCATGTGCTGTCGTCTACGTCTGGGAGTGGCTGGGCTGGGCTGTTGGGATTGACTGAATGTAAGGAAGTCCTAATAGCAGTCTAGCTGCACTTCTTGGCTTCCCCTTCTACCGTTTCTTACCTTCTTGTTTCAGGCCTAAAATGCAGATTTTCCCCCCCACACAGGTGTACAGGAGAAGCAACCCACTTCACTCTTGTTTGTTTGCTTGTTTTTCAGTCTCTGCATTTAAAAAGCTAAGGTAGGTTTTCTTACCCACACAGCCCAGAAACCCCTAAAGGGTGTGGAACTGACTGACTGGAAGCTTCATGGATGTGCATTTTGCAAGCCCTCTAAGCTTTTCTGACGTGCCAAGCCATGTAAAGCACCTTATAGGCCAAGGGCTGTATGTGTCTTGTCTATACGGAATTTGGGATTTTGTATAAGGTGCTACCTCAGAAGCAAGGCTTACTCCGTACTGTAAAGAGTGCAGAGATGCCAACACTTTGACCAGCCGTGCTCTGCTCCTCACCATCAGTGACAAAGCCAGCAGAGGGGAAAGGGCAGCAGTTGCCTCAGCATTGCTCGGTCAATAATGTTGACCATGAAAGCCCTTGACAGGATCTCTGTGACCCTCAGAAGTTCACAAATTATGTCTTAACAGCAGCTGAGGGACATCTCAAACCAAGTCCAGGCAGGCTAGGGAACATCATTGTGACAAGCAGCACACCCAAGTAAAGGGCATGGCCCTTGACCCATTCCTTTCCTCAGTCACCCACGAAAAAAATGGTGCTAAAACTAGAAGATACATTCTGGAAGGCACACTGCTTTTCCCTTTCAAAGGAAGAATGTCTTTGCGCGTTTCCTGCGGGGTTTGGGGTCCCTCTCTCAGAGAGCTGGGATACAACTACACCATCACAGTCTCAAATAAATTAAGAAACAAATATATAAATAAAATGTGAAGTAGCTGGAATCTGGCTAAGTTATCAAGCCTATGAAAATTCTTAGAACCTAAAACAATGACAACAAAGAACTCAAAACTCAACAAATTTGGAGGTGGCTAAGAAAAGAAAAATGTTTTGTTTTGCCCAACTATTTCATCTCTAGCAAAAAAGGGGGGAGGGGAGAGGTTAGGCCTTTGCTCTAATTTAAGAGCGTATTTGGGGTCTAAGTTACTTCAGAAAACACTCTCTCTATTAATATGTATGAAAAGAAACTTATAGCAGCCATCATGAAATACAAAGCAACCAGAAATAAATTCATTTAATAAAAGAAATTGAGTACGCTGGATATATCCCTAGATGTCCCATTTAAAATATTTTGCCAACCTAACCTAGTTAGCTAGTAGTAAAGCAATTACACACTGAAGATTTAGGGTCGACACAGATTTAGGGTTCGGCTGTGACCTCAGATGTGTCTCACCAAACGCTTCATACGGCAAGCAAGCCCCTTGGAAACCTTTGTATCACTGTGTTCAATTAAGTGACAATTTATTCTGTTTTTGTTTCTAATGGGGCTCGTCATTACTGTCATTCCCGGTCCACCAGAGGGTATTCTCTTGGCTTTTCCCCTCAGAATAAATCTAAGCTATCCAGAGTTTGCTGTTCTCAGCAGCAGAAAAGCTTGCAGCTGGTGGAGACTCGGCCCCATCTAGCTGTCCATCACGTAAGTCCTTAGTTCACACCCATCAAATGAATATCACGTCTCGTCAAGGACCAGATTTTCCAAACTCGGTCCTTGCCAGACGGACACATCTGTGGCCTTGCGTATAAAAACTTCTAAGGTGTTGATGCTTATTCACTTATTTCTGCTGGATTTTCCCCCTTTTTTCCTTTGAAGGTGAAGTTGGTTTTTATGCACACAAATACACTTCACCTCCCTGATGTAGTTCGAAATCGAGGCCTAACATTTCAGGGAAGGTTAAAAGGTAACCTGATAAAGTGTTCAAACTGTGTTATGTGTGAGATTGTTTATTGTGGGGGGGGGGTCTTTATCAAAGCAATGCTAAGCACTTCTCCTGGGGCTTCTAAAGAAGTGCTTTCCCATCTCTCTGGTTGAAATCAATCTAAAAATATTTAGCAGGTGGACATGGGGTGGAGCCACATGCATCTTTATTGGACCGTGCCGATATTAAGGAGATTTACCGAAACAACCGTGCTTGTTGCACATCGTTATTATTAAATTATTTGCAAATCTGTAAAATTAATAAACTCTGTCATCCATGCCCTTGAGTAAGTTAGGGATTTTACCATCACCGAGGTTTTCACCACTGAAGAGATGTGCTAACATCTTTATAAATTCACTAAAATCACCATTTCACTTCAAAGAGCTCTGCATACATCTCAAAACATGTGGTTTTAACACATTTTCGGTGCATTTCTATCAATATTTCATTTTGCTATCACCCGGCGTTGCCTCTCGTCACAAACAATAAAGCGGCAGGGCAGTCAGGCAGGCAGTTTAACAGAGCCTGAATGGGGCAAACGCATTACACTGTGATCTTCATTCAAATAGTAAAACGTGCTCTAAGAGACAAAGACATTATCTGTGAGCATAAATATGACTTTATAGATTGCCCAGACTTTAAAAAGCAGGACGCAGTCATCGTAGGGAGTTTCTTGGACTGTACCAGGTTCTCTCTGGCTCAAAATCCTGCAGTGGGGTAAACAGCGACCCGTGTCCTTACACTTTTAGGAGAAAACACGTCTTCAGATTTCCAACCCACAAGAGTAATAAGGACAATGTAAGAGTGGTGGGCTTTAACTTCCTATAATTAATTCTCTTCCGGGTTAAGCCTGATGCCTTTCTTAAAAGTCTTTGACATCCTGCAATGACTTTTAAAGATTTGTATTACCATAGAGCCACCACTTTTGTTTGTAGAAAACAAACCCTTTCCTGAAAATTTGGCATTCTTTAGAAAGACATTTTAAAGCCCTGGGGAGGCTGAGGCAGGAGGATTGTGACTCTGAAACTAGTCGGAGATACACAGTTAGTTCAAGACTAGTCTGGACAACATAACAATTCCCTGCCTCAAAGATATGCTTTAAAAAGATGGCTAGACATATAACAAATGACAATATTCCTTGCTGAAATATTAAGCACTACTCAAATCAAAACTCAAAATGCATACAACACAGCAATGTGACCCGTTCCTTCTCCTTGCCCTGTGCTCGCATTTTATTAATGTCGATAAATGCAGACAGTCTACCCAAACCTCTGCATTTGAAACCCTTTTGGTTCATCTGTTTCACAAGCTCCCAAAGTGGCAGCACAGCTATCCACAAACACATAGGGTAAAGCAGGAACTAATCTTCGCTTACACTGTGAATTGGATAGATTGCTTTGAGACAAGTATGATTTTCCACTCCTGCCTGTAATTTAAATCACTTTGCTTTTAATTTGCTGTAATCCTCCACTAATTCACAAATAAATTCTCATTAATCATTTCTAAAATTTTCTATTTGTTTATTATAATGCCTTTCTGTATCTGGGTGAGCCTGAGGAGACAATTTGTGGGCGATATTTACATGGTACTAAGAAGGACTGCCGGAGCCAGCCAGCAGAGTCAAACCGTTCTTGAGTTGGGAGTGAGGATTAAAATTAATAAAATAAACACACAGCACACAGGAAAACTTTTTAAAGGTCCAGACTCGACAGCCAAGGCAAAAGGCAGGCAGCTGCAGCAAGCAGTGCAAGCAGCAAGTCTCAAGTCTCTGCCTCCAGCCCTCTGTTTCCTAACATTTAGATTTCCCACATTATACTTGCTTTTTGTGAAATCTTAGGTCTGGTTCATGCTCCACGTCCTCCAAGATCTCTCCTCCAGCTCTGCCCTCCTCGTGTTTTCTCCTCGTGCTTTCTCCTGGAGCTCCTCCTCCTTCTCGCCCTTTCCTGTTCTCTAGCTCCTCCCCTCTTTCCTGTCCTCTGGCTCCTCCCATCACACAACATTGTATCTAGTTGCTTATTTGTGTCCTGTTTACACAAGAGTCAGCCTTCTTCTGCAGTAACTGTCCGCCTGTCTTTTTATTGTAGAGTTTCTGAGCCAGAGTAGAAATATCTCAGAGCAATGGTTTCATTTGCACGAGGAGCCTGAGGAAGAGGTGTGATCCGCTCTTTTACCGAGACCCGCCAACACCCGCCAACATGGGCCGAGTTCGCACCAAGACTGTGAAGAAGGCGGCCCGGGTCATCATCGAGAAGTACTACACGCGCCTGGGTAATGACTTCCACACCAACAAGCGCGTGTGGGAGGAGATCGCCATTATCCCCAGCAAGAAACTCCACAACAAGATAGCCGGCTATGTCACGCATCTGATGAAGCGGATTCAGAGAGGTCCTGTGAGAGGTATCTCTATCAAGTTGCAGGAAGAAGAGAGAGAGAGAAGAGATAACTATGTTCCCGAGGTCTCAGCTCTAGATCAGGAGATTATTGAGGTAGATCCTGACACCAAGGAAATGCTGAAGCTTCTGGACTTTGGCAGTCTCTCCAACCTGCAAGTCACTCAGCCTACAGTTGGGATGAATTTCAAAACACCATGTGGAGCCGTTTAAATCTGTTCTGTCATATTTTCAATAAACCTGAAAACAAGAAAAAAAAAAAAAAAGAGGTGTGATCCTCACAAGCTATCCTACCTGCTGTCACAAACAAAAGGAGATGGACTTGCAAATTCTCTGCCATTAGTAAAGGCCTCCCAAAAGCCATCTCTCCGCCGAGATTTAAATATCAAAGCCGGCCACTTGGAGTCACGGCTCCTGACATGTCCCCCTTTTTTATATTTTTAAAATTGGCCATAACTTAATAGTTATGGAGCAGAAGATTGTGCCTGTCTTAGGTTGTTTCTCTCGAAAGGTATATATATATATATATTTTTTTTCATGTCCCCATTTTTGGGTCAATATTTGTACATGAATTTTCATACACCCCAGAGAAAACTTACCCGTCATTGACTACCAACCTCTGCTAGGGTGGACACTGTGATACGATCTTGTGCAGATCAGATCAGCTTTGACACACCAAAAGGCCTTCAGGCAGATTTTAGTTGTCACTGATAAGAGCGCGTCTCCTATCACAAGCCAAGTCCAAAGTAACACTCCAAAAGTGACTAGCAGGTGACTCCCTGTGTAAATTACCAAGTCTGAGAAACATTTAGAGGAACCGTAGTAAAAGGCTGTCCAGCAAACAGAGCCATTTGAAAGCTGAACATCTCCAAACAGCAAAACAAAAGGAGAATTTACATAGGCAGTTACAGGCCCCCCCAAGAGTTCCTGAAGCAAGTCTGTTTTGCTCTGCTGAAAACCAGAGCCAGATTAAAGTTTCATAGTTAGTTCTCTTTCGATTTTGTTGAGGTTTGTCCTTATTAACAAAGCAGTCAAGTCCAGTTTATTATATAAGAGGTTTCTCCGCGTGACATCTTCTCCTAGGAGCAGAATGAAGCGCTACCCAAAGAGACCCTGCTGCTGAAGTATGGTCGCTGTGACAGCACGTTGATGGAGTTTGGTAAATACAGGTTGCATTTCTTTCTCTCATATGCAGAACCTAGATTTTTTTCTTAAAGACACTGAGGATATGGAGAGATGGCTCAGAATTTAAGAGCACTGGCTACTCTTCAGAGGACCCATGTTCAGTTCCCAGCGCTCATCTGTCAGTTCACAATCATCCCTAACTCTAGTTCCAAGGGACCTGATGCCCTCTTCTGGCCTCTTTTGGCACTGCGTGTGTATAGTACACAGACTTCAGGCAACACAAGATAAAAACTGAAACATGTAAGCTGGGCATGGTGGTACACACCTTTGATCTCACTTGGAAGACAGAGGCAGGCAGAATTCTTTGAGTTTAAGACCAGCTTGATCTACATAATAAGTTCTAAGACAGGCAGCAGTATATAGAGCTGTCTCAAAAAAACATTAAGTCTAATTATTTTTAAAAGACAATAAAATAGATGGGAGGCTATCTGAGGTGAGGAAGAAGGGTCAGTGAGGGCACTCAAGGACAAAGAGAGTAATGGGAAGGTGAGCATCACCAAAGTGTATCACCTACATGTATGAAGATGTCATAACCAGTGCTGTTTTATGCAACTAATACACACTAATAAAAATAAAATGAAAACAAATTCTCACACAGCACCCACTGTCTGACAAGCACTGGCCTGTATGATCTTGAAATATATGCCATTCACGCAGAAATTACTTTTTAAAAAATAATGTTGAAACAACCCTTATCCCCTTTGAAAGGTAAGTGATAATAACAATACCAAACTCTATCCCCAGGTGCTTTGTTGAATCATGAACAGGACAGAAAGCAAATTAGCATCGACAGCATTGGCTTTCATTGAGCTTAGAATTACCTCTTCTGGTACTTTTACATATTCATCACATCGTAACAATTGATGCTTTTTAAATTTCTCCAGAAATCAATCCAGATTATGAAACTTGACTACTTAGTTGTCACCGATTCAATATCACTCGTGGGAATAAGGTGTCGTTTTCATTATATTTCTGTCCTCCATTGATTTTTATCTCATGGTGAGACTCAGACTTCAAGTGGTTCCAATCTCCTAGGGAGAGTTCCTCAAAGAGCCCCAACCACTCCAGTTTTCCTTTGTGATTCCTACACAAAGACAATGCTATGCCCAGGGAACGAAAAGACAGTTATCCCCTAATGCCGGTGTAAGAGCCAACTGAAAACGTTTGAGCACAGTGTAGGCATACTCTAGACCTGGGGCCAGGATCACTCGCACACGCCCTGCACACTGAGGCGAGCCCCTCAGCTTTGCACCCCTCGGCGCACACCTACTCCAAACACCAAAGTGCTGAAGGTGCCAGATCAAAAGCCAGGAGTCCTCTAACTCCTCTAGTTCCTAAGTTCTTGTGTTTTAAGGAAAGAGAGCTATGCAGAAGGACAAAAGGAAGGGCTGGGAAGATTGCACTGTGGGAGGGCACTTGCCTGACTGAGTCAGCCCTGACTCAGTCCCCAGTATCATAAAGGAGGAAAGCTTAAAAGGAAAAAAAAAAAAAAAAAAAGAGGAAGGCAGAGAAGGAAGGTGGTGGATGTAAAGGGAGGGAACAATCTCACTAAAGACTTTAAAAAGCTCCATCTTCTACTGTCTAGAAAATAGGCCTTAAACACAGTCCACCACTCTCAAGTAGAGCAGTCCGTGTCACAAGCCAAAGAGGAATTTCAATTGTAATAAGCATGAAAAGACTTAAAGAGACAGCATGGTCCTCCATTTGAGAAACTGGGTGTTTTTATTAGTGATGAAGAACAAAGAAAACACTTAATAAGTACCCCAAACCTGAATGTCAATTACCTGTATAATTCATTTTAAAAAGGAAGGAAATTCTGACACACGCTGCAAGGAAGAGAGTTCTGGCACACGGCACCACATGCACAAATCTTTAGGAATTACACTCTCTATAATAAGCTGCTCACGAACGAGAGCTGACGTGTGCTTTCTTTACTGTTCTTTTTTCTTTTACTGTTCTTATGGGTAGTTAGATTCATAGAAGCAGGGCATAGAACGGCTGTTGCCGAAGGTCGGAGATGAGAAAAGGATGTGCAGTGGGCACACTTGAGTGTTACAAGATGGAAATTACAGAGAATGGGAACCTAGCGTGGTGAATACACTTACCACTGATACACTGAAAAGGTGGATATGAGGAGGAGGTTTATAATTATGTGTTTTTAACATAATGAAAAGTATGAAAACTACAGTTTTTTAAGCAACCAATAATAGCACCAATAATGTTCATTCAATTGGCTTTTACCTTAAAGGAAGTGAAAAATGAAACATTTTGACCACAGCCCAAGTCAACAAATATATGGAATCAATTGATTGGCTTAAATTTTCACAAAAGCAAAAAAGAAAAAAAAAATCTCATTTTTAAAAAAAAATAGCTCATTCAAACCAATATATATGCTTTATGGTTATTCGTGTTCATAGCTTGAGGGTGGCTGAGAATTAGAAAGGAAAAGATTCCTATGATACTAAAGCATTGCTATTACCCAGCTTCCCTGCAACTAATTTCACATGCATGCATGTTTTTGTCAGATTCTGTGCTTTTGCTTTTATTTTATTTTATTTTATTTTATTTTACTTTACTTTACTTTATTTTATTTTATTTTATTTTTGGCTTTTCAAAAGTGTCTGAAACCTATCGCTTTATACCTTCATTATACCAAAGGAAATAAAAACTGATTTGTTTGATCATAAATACTTAGAGGTGAACGGAAAAATTTGCATTCCTGCTGACAACCCTATACTGCTTAGCCCAGTGGGATGACACGTTTCTAAGTGATTAAACCTGAGAAGGAAGAACTGGCAATGGAAAGGCTGGATGAATTTTAGTATGGCCAGTAGCACCATTCAAATACTTTAAGAACAGTATATTGTGCTGTGTTGTCATAAGATCAAAATAAATAAACAAATGCCAGAAGAACTAGGGGCCATAGCTCAGTACAAAGAGCATGCATGAGGTTCTGGGGTTGATCTCTAATACTGTAAATAAATAAATAAATAAATAAATCAAAAGTTAAAGATCTTGGTGGCACACATCTATAATCCCAGTGCTCAAGGAGGCAGAGGCAGGCAGAGAACTCTTTGAGTTCAAGGCCAGCCTGGTCTATGAAGTGAATCCAGAAGAGCCAAGACTACACACAGAAGCTGTGTCTCAAAAAAAAAAAAAAAAAAGAGCACTTCAATTCAAAGCTATTACGGTATAGACATTGCAGGCATTTCTAAAGAAGCAGTGGAATTTCTGGGTTATGGAGATTCTGCCCACACGGCCAGATGTTATTCAGGGGACCAGAGAGCTGTTTTGTTCACTGTTGCTCCTGGGCCTGAACTCTGAGAATTAATCTCTCACGTGTACCACAGTAGCAAAATCCTGTGTGCATTTGACATCTGGCTTAAGGAATGAGATAGATAATACTGACTGTCAATTGAACAGGATTTAGATTCACTTCAGAGACAAGCCACCCAGCACATCTGTGAGGGATTACTAGAACAGGACCAACTTAACTGCAGAGGGCACCATTCCAAGGGTTAGAATCCCAGACTGAACGAAAAAGGGAGCGTGCGCTGAGCTCAGGCATCTGTCTCCCCAGCTTCCTGGGTGCAGATGCCATGTGACAAGCATGAAGATCCGTTAGCCATGATTTCCCATCCATGGGGACTCCGCCACTGAACTGTGAGCCAAAAAACCCTCTTCCTTCCCAGCGTTCCTTTTCCAAGGGTACTTTATCACAGAAACAGGAAGAATAACTGATGCAGGGACAGTCAAGTGAATTTTTTTTTAAGTTTTCTTCATTTCTACATTTCTATGAAAGAAATACAGTCTTTCTACAATATATCAAAGAACAGACCCTGAACAGATTGTTCTATAATCTCCTCTTCATTAATTCTTCTTCTTCTCTTTCTCTCTCCCTCTCTCTATCTCTCTGTATCTTTCTGTCTCTCTGTGCAAAATGAATGTTCATGTCAACTGATGTAAAATGCCTAAAGTTTTTTCCAGGAGCAGACTCCAGGCTAGTTCTTGCTTTTCCTAGGAAACATTTTAGTGTAATGACTTCACACCATTCTGTCCCTAAGGCATTCCACCTGAACCTGTGAGCTCGGCAAGAATATAGCCAATGACATTGTCTGCCTGGAAGATGGCTGGAAAGTAAAGGAAGTTTTCAGAAGGAAGAGGAGGAAGAAAAGACAAGCTCTTCCCTCTTAACATGGTATTTACTCTTGGTATTTGTTAATTTGTTTTTACTTAGAATAAAGAAAAGATACCATGTGTCCACCATGTTTTTTTTTAATTACTACAATGTGTACCTTACCAAACCAGACAGGAGGCCTGCCTTCAAGGGGACAACAATTTGGATAATGGTTACTATTATTATTGGTATCAGAAGCATATTTTTGTGCTCCTAACTCCCCTGTACTAATTTCTTCATTCTTTAACATTCTGTCTCTCATCATACCATCACCTGTATATAAGCGTTTTGTAATGGGTAATTATTTTAGGCTTTTCTAAAATAATGGTGTTACTTTTTAGCACATTTATGGTCTTCCTTGGACTTTCATACGTGCATACAAGTCAAAGTCATCCCAATGCTATTGTTCTGTCCACCGATTAATATGAAATGATGCAGTAAGGCTTCAAGGAGTTTGTAAGGCCATCTTTCACTAGATAAAAATAGTTTGTCTTCAAACCAAACAACCCCAATATAAACATTTTTGGGGAAAAGAAAATGCAGTAAGTCTTATTTAAGGGTGCACTCATGAGGTTATTTGAGTTAACTGTCTCAAATCACATATACTCCTTTAATCTGCTTACTTGTCCCTACTCTTACCTTTCCTCAAGCTCAGTCAGTAGGAGTCACTGAAATACACTTGATTTAGTGTTACCCAAGATGATCCAAGGGAACTAGGATTGATTCTTTAAATGCATAGAATGTATTTTCAAGTCAAGTACAAAAGATTGTTCAATTGATTACTGTAAGAAGCTTCCATGATACAATTATGCCTCTAAAGCAAACTATTTTATAAAAAGTCAAATATCTACTAAGGAGGTGGGACTGGTAAGATGGCTTAACAGGCAAAGTGTCTGCTACCAAAACTGATGACCTGATTGCAATTCCAGGACCCACATGCTGGAAGAAGAGAACCAGCACTGGCAACTGTCTACTGGTACACACACACACACACACACACACACACACACACACACCAAAATAAATAAACTGCATATATTCATACACACATAATTTTTTAAGTCAACGTCTATGTCTTATTCCTGAGTCTCCAGGAAATAACACATTCAAGCTAATGAAGGTGAGGACTGATGCTTATTAAAAGCTTTATCTTCTGGAGGCCTTTATGAAGCCAGTGTACCCTAACCTTTCCTGAATCATTCCTCCTGTCTCCTTTGCCAAACCAGAACAGTTGCAGGCTGTATCGAAGTTTTCTTAAAGGCAATGATGCTGTTCTGATGATACCACTTAGCATTTTGCATCACACAAGCTGATGAACATAGTGGTTGAAAAATACCAGTGGGACCAGCTGATCTGACATTAAAATCCCAACAAACAAATAAATAACCTGCTTTATTGCCATAATTTTATTTGTATGTAACATACCACTCACTCCCTTTTTTATACAACAAAATGGCCTTAAGCTCTAACACTCAAATATTAGTCAAGGTGTACATACCAGAGCACTTAGGCACATGATGGCCTGAACTAGAATTTGCTATACCTTGGTGGAATTCTCTCTAACAACATTATTTAAAATTAAGATTGAAATAGTTTAGTACAGTTATGCAAAAAAAATCCCCAAGTATGCAGTCAGTTAAATGAAGGAAAAGAAAATGCATTAAGCATTTCATTCTCTTAGGATGTTGAGAAGTTCAGACATAGTGGTTCTTGTTAACCATGGAGCACACAATCCAAAACCTCACGTAGATGAAATCCCAAGTAGTACCTAATCCTATATGTCCTGGGGCTTTTCCCTATATGTACCCATTATAACATCTAATTTCCAAGTTAGGCACAAGAAACCAAGAAGAACAATAACAAAACAGAACAATTGCAATAGTGGACTATAATGAAAGCTGTGTGTGTGTGGTTTCTCCTATCTTAGCTCACTGTGTTGAGCTCACCTTTGTTCTTGTGAAGAGGAGAAATGATACAATGCTTGTGTGATGAAACAAGGCCAGGTGACTGTTGTGGGCTTATGGCATTTGTTTGACATTATGATATGGCATTAGGTGACGAGGTAGGAGCTACTTTAAAAACAGCTACTCAGACATGAGCAATGCACATCCAATGACTGAATTACTGTCTAATAGGCAGGTCGCACATTCGGTCTGGACAAAGGGTTAATTAACAAAGAGAGACAAAGCAGGAAGGGGAGAATTTCCATTATGCTTGTCAGATGATGGGAAATTGAAAACTTAAGAACTGTCTATTTCTGGATTCATTTACTTAACATGACAAGACTGAAGTTGACCATATGTAAATAAAATGTTGAAAAATGAACTTGCAAACATGAAGGCATGAATGAATCCCTTCGTGAGAGTGAACTTGTTCTCCCTTGTTCAGAGAGAGGCTATTTCAATTAAAGCACAAAGATATTATGTTCTTTATTAGTTCACAGCTTCATTAAAGAGAACTTAAAATTTACATGGTAAAAATTTTATGAACTGTTATCTTTTTGTCTTTTCTTCACCAAGTATGGGGTCAATCAGGGAAAATTAAAATAATCTGAGAGGATCAAAAATCAGAGCAAAATAAACTTTTATTTCCTCAAGTTAGATTGCGATTGGCATCATTTTCATCTCTTTCCTGTGTGCGTCTACCTACTGCTTTATGCACATAGCAAGCACAGAACATACAACAGATAGCTCAAAGAGTTTATGCTATTCACGAGGCTACAAATAGCAACGAAACATAATTCACCCCCGTGTGCTGTCTAAACCAGTGAGCCAAAGGCAATTACATGGAAAGTTTAGATATCAGTCTATTCTACTAGAGTGGAGGAATTAAGTCCCCTTCAGAGGCTCTGAATTTACTCATCAGTATTGGAAAAGGAAATCAGTCATTCTGAACTAAGTTGAAGCCTCTTACTGAAGACTGTGGATGCAATCTCCGCTTTCACTGTCACTTCTTACGAGAATGACAGGTAGCAGTGGTCCATTCAGGTCAAAAGGGAACTATTTACAACAGGCTTTCCCTGCTCCATAACGGCTGGGAATTTGAACCTCCCTGCTCAGACTTACCATCGTTTTTTTTCCTCACCCTATCTCTCCCTCCCCCCCCACACACACACACAGGCAAGGCCTGCTTTCTGTGAGATGACCCCAGCAAAGGTTCAAGACCTTGATGCTTTGTGCCTGGGGCCTTTCACTGAGAAAACTGAGTGTGAGAACCTGATCTCCAATAGTATCTGCCTATTGTGACGTCTCTCCTGGGTCTCTTCACCCCTAACTTCTTCATTTCTTCACAGAATTTAGCTGAACAGCAATTTCCCTTGCCTGTTTGTCTCCACGTCTGTCTCCCTGCTGGTATTTATTGCTTATCACTGTAAGTCTTTATTGAATGTAATCTGTTTGGGGATATAGTTGGCATGAAAGATGCTCCACCAAAAGAAGTTGTAAAGTATTATACATAAATACTTAATTCCTGGATTTATTTATTATCATCATTACTTATTTACCATTGTACGTACCCAGGACACCTTTGAAAGAAATAAATCTGGTCAGTTGTTCTCCCAAATTTGATCAGAATATCTTATAAGATATAAATTATGGCATTATATAATTATTAATATTTTTCACATGACTGGCACAGATTACAGTTTACAAAAACTTTTTCACATCTCCTCTTCCCAGGCATCCAATGTTAGGAGATTCTCAGCTCCATGGTACCAATCAGAAAGCTGAGGCTTAGCAGTTTGAGGGACACAGCAAAGGTCACTTGAATAAAAAGATTCACACATTGGCACAAACCCAGGTCTCCTGCAGCAGGCTCTAAGTCCTTCCCTCTCCAAAGTGGCTCACTGCAGGTAAGTAACTCTAGCAAAGGCCTGATGAGAAACAAAATGGCTGAGCCATCTCTTGGCTCTAATTCTGTGAAACTTCCTGGAAGATGAAGTTTACTGTGCATTATGTTTGGTTTTCAGCTAAATTAACCCAACTTTTTATTTCATCCAAACCCACTGGAGTCTAAGTTTGAATTTAAGGTCACTATACTAATTTTTTTCTATGTAGCCATAGCAAGCTGAGAAAGCCACTTACAGTGATCTCTCCTTTATAAGCAAGTGAAGTAGATTATATTCACCACAAAATGTTAGCAATGGCTGGGCTACAATTGTGGTATTCAGTGTTAATTCTACAGTATGTAGGATTAGGATCCTAATCAGATAAGTGCACCAATAAAAAGGACAAAGATCCATGCAGAACAGAGAACAGCAAACAGCTTATGGGTGACTTGATGACCTTTATTACTGACAGGCTATTAGGACACATTTAAATAATGAATGTGCATGGTAAGAAGTTTTGTGGGCCTTACAACTATTATCAACGGATTCATTCCATCTCATACTTCTATATGAGCCAGGAGCAGAAGGAGAGAATGCAGATAAAGGTTTGCATAGCTAAGTCAGTACATTCAAACTGTGAAGGTCCCATCCATGCATCCTACTGGGATGGCAAACTCACAGAATCTTCTACCTCTGTCCGCTTATTCTGTATATAAGATACATTCCCTTCCTTGTAGAAAGGTCTTAAATAGAGAAAAAAAAAGCCAAAACTTTTTAAAAGTATTCCACATTTTATTGTCCTTCTCAGACAACATTCCTAACTGCTATGCAGGGAACTTCTACACGAAATCTCACTGTATACTCTCTCAACCTTTATTCAGATCCAGAAGGGAGTCTACCAAGAGAACTGAAAGAGAGACTGTTGAAACAGCACTGCTTCTTGTCACTGGATGCCATGCAGGCGACCTTTGCTCATGGAACCCTTTCCAGGCTAGCTGAAACGTCAGCTCTGTAAATCCAGAAGAATAGCAATTCCATCCTGCATTACTCTTTCCTAAAGGAACATTTCAGTGCAAACACCAATTGCTGGACACATGCAATTCCTCAAAAGGGATAAATTAGCTATTGAATCTCACTAGAGCAGTCAATGAAGAACATAAAGTCCCTAAGTAAATACACTGCCTGGGAAATTTTATTCACTTCATAATAAAAACAGATTAAATTGTCACTTTGAATGGAAAAATAATTACTCTTGGACCAAGTGTAATGGGCCAGATGCATCTGTTTTGTAAAAGAAAAAGGGAAATAAACAGAAAACATAATTTCTCAATTATGTTTGAAAACCATCAGAAAGTGAAGTAAAAAAATAAGGGATGTGATAAATCATGTGTGAAGACCAGTGAGCAAGGCAAATGTTTGCCATGTTTCCTATTCACATTTTTTATTTAGTTCAGTGATTTAAAAAGAAGTTGCAAAACACACGAGTTTCAAATTGGGTACCAAAGTAATTAGCTTTTTTTGTCAAGCGTGTAAAAGTTAAGCTATTCCCATGAGAGCATGTTGTGTTAATCCGTAACTCATTGATGTAGTTAGCAATAGTTTCATTTACCAACTTTATTGATATCTCCAGATAAACAGGTTAAAATGGTGTATGGTTACTTTAGTGCCACTGTGACCAAAATCCTAACAATTTAAAGGAAGAATTATTTCTGAGTGTTTATGACACACAGGGTTCCTGAGGACATCATTGTGTACCGATGGCTTTCTCTCTCTGACCCTCTCATTTACCCCGGAACCCAGCCCCCAGCTACTGCTCCCAGATTAGTGTGGGTCCTCTCCTCCCTCCCTTACTCTTCTCTGAAAAGGACACACACACACACACACACACACACACACACACACACACACCTAACTCATCTAGATGAATCTAAATCCAGTGGTTTTGATGGTGAAACTTAACCGTCACAAATAATAATGAGGATTTGCAGAGGTTTTCAACAAAGACTATTGAGACAAGCTTAATAAAATGGAAAAGGAGAGATTCGAAATTATGTGTAGCAGACAAATTGCACTAAGTATGAAGAATGTGATGCTATTACGGATAATCAACAAATTTGGTTTGGGTCTCTGTTGAACAACAATGTGAGACGCTTCGTTCAAATTATCTCAAAGAGAACACCGTCTCCTTGGGGTTACAATATATTCCTAGACAGTAAATCTCAAAATAAAGTTCCCAGCCAGAACATGTGTATAACAGAGTACTAGCAGACTGAGGCACACAAGTCTACAAAAACGGTGTTTTCCTTGCTGTCATTTTTCAGATCACCTGTGTTAGTAACAAATCTTAAAGTCGCACTTGCTGCTTGATGCAAGGTTCATGGTACATAAATAAGGCAGTGTAGCATGTGCACGAGCTCTCTGGCAGCCTAACTTGGTCACTGACTAGGAAAAGCATTTCCTAGAGACCACCTTCTTTAAATACCACATCTAAAGAGAGGATGGAAAGGCTCGCTTACGTACAGCTGAGGCTACACCTGAGGCTGAAAGCCACAGATTTATTTTGAGGTGGGAAAAGCAGAATGTATTCCTGGGTGCCAACT
The DNA here is from genome assembly GCF_907164565.1 of Psammomys obesus. NCBI lineage: Eukaryota > Metazoa > Chordata > Mammalia > Rodentia > Muridae > Psammomys > Psammomys obesus. The sequence continues at coordinate 42,065,457 of NW_026591086.1, forward strand.
TTTTTTGGACTAAGACCAGCCCCAATGTTCCTTCTCAAAGGCTACTTTTTAGAGCCTTGTATAGTCTACATAATGCCTACCTCAACAACAAATGAATCTAGCCACTGAGTTTTGTCATCTCATAGAGTATTAAGCAGTTCAAATAATTGTGCCCATATTAAAGCCTTCAAAAAGGTCAGGAAAGAAACAATGTCTGTGTCCATGTGCATGTTAGATCAACTCCATACAAGGAAATCACATAAGTGAAAATGAGGTCACCAATGAATGGGAAACTTGTTCTTTCCCGTATCCTCATTCCTTTTACATGGAGTTGTGCGGCATCCACAGGAAGCCCTGCTCAAACACGGGTTTAAGCCAGTAAAAAGTCTTTATTAGGAAGCCATTGACTACACTGAGTGTTCAGAATCCCAGTGTAAGGTGAGCTTTTAAGCACACACACACACACACACACACACACACACACACACACACATTAAAAACAAACAAACAAAAACATGTTCTGGGTCAACATACTACCACAAACAAGAAGCCAGAAGTGGAACTATAGAAACTTAAAAGCTGGTTAGTACATTTTGAGATGTTCCCAGAACTATGGACTTTGATGGTTTAAGTCTTTGTTTTACTTCTGGCAGGTGGTGCTGTCTGCATGCTGAGTTTTCTGGCCTGAATGGTACTTCCATCATGGAGTCAGTTGTGGTAAGGTCTGGAGGCCTGGTACAAAATTAGCTTCATAGCGTAGAAAGAGAAACTTACATCATTCCTTCATTGACCCCGACCTTACCTACCTTACCCTTGTTCAGTTTTTCTACTTCAAAATAATCAATTTCATCTAGAAATTTTTTCTCTGTCCTGCTCAGTTTCAAGAATTGAAATGAAGGGAGGTCAAGTGTGACTTTATAAGACCTTGCCTCTCTTAATCTACCTCCTTCACTGCGTTCCTCTAAAGACAGTTTCCCTGTGACTCACAACAAGGAGTGATTCAACTTCCCAGCCACCTTGCTTGCCACCTTATATGTAATAGCCCTTACATGAGATGGCATGCATCTAAAGACCTTTTCTTCTCTACGAATTTAACATAGGAGTCCAAGCTATGACCACGTGATTCTCTGTGTTCAGAAAACGTGACCCTCAAAATTCCTGGAAGCCTTCCTATTCTTGTGCATATTGCGATATTGACTCAGAATGTCTAGCTTCCTACTACATATAAGTCAAGACTTTTCCCTATAAATGCTTAAGCACTCTTGGTTTTGCTCTTACTGGGGGTTGTGAATGTTGACATTAATTCCACAAGCTGTGCTCAGTCTCCACCACCCAAAGTGTGTCCACTCACAAGCCAGTGTATAGACCAAAGCAGTTTCATTGTCTTGCATAAGAAATGAGGTCACCTGCATAACTTTCTGAATTGATAAATTTTCTGAAGAGAGGGAGGACACAGACAGCGTCATTGCTCACATCTCCTTCCTCTACTCACTGCCATCTGCTTGCAAGTTCCCACAGGACCCTTTAAAAATAAAATTCAGCTTACTTCCCTGACAATGTTTCATTTTCAGGATGTCATCTCCAAGAAATCCCATTTCCCAAAATGCATCAAAATGGTTCATGCTTTTAATCCCAGCACTTGGGGTCATGCTTTTAATCCAGCAGGTGGATCTCTGAATTGGAGGCCAGCCTGATCTACAAAGCAACTTTCAGGACAGCCAAAGCAACAGAGAAATTCTGTCTCAAAACAATTTGTTCCGTATAGTTAGCTGTCAGCAAAAGTCTGTGATTCAACAAATGAATATCACCATGTTCATGCACAGCACCTTATGTTAACAGACCAATAGAAAGTGAGTCTCTAGATAGGTTATGGCCCTACGGGAAAACCTACTAAGAGTTTATTAAATGAACACAGCAATAAAATGGCTCCTCAGGACATACGTCTATATCCATAGATCAGCACACCATTCAGCCCTCGTCAGAGAAGTTGCTTCTTGCAGTGTTTGGGAATCGACACAGAGACCCACAACTGGACAGTGTGCAGAGAGTGAGAAACTTTGAGGTACTCAGTTCTAAGTCGAATGTCTTCATCAAACCCTTCTCTCTAAGCCCAGTGACTGATGGGGAAGAGGGGGCAGAAAGATTATAAGGAGATCCTAAGGTGGCAGGAGACCCCAGGGAGACAGAATCTTCCAGACACAATAGGCAGGTGCACACTCAAAGCCACAGGGACTGTGACAGTGTGCAAAGGACCTACACATGCTCAGCCAGGCACAACTTCCAGCACAGAGAATGGAGCGTGGTCACAAAGTTCCACCGCTAGCCACGAAGCTATTTGAAACTAATGCCTGCTGGGAGAGGCTAATCAGCTTTCTTCAGTGAAATGGCCACGCTTCGGTGGTTAGCAGCCTCACTCCAGACCAGACCCCAGCTCAGCAGTTGCTGGCATGGGTGGTGGTGGTGGTATTGTTGTTGTTATTGTTGTTTTATTTTTGTCATTGTTGTCATTTTGCTTTTGAAGAGAGAAAAGGACACCGAGAGGAACGACACGTGAAGCTGGTTGGGCAGAAAGGTGTGGAGACTCTGGTGCAGCATGGGGGAGGGGAAAGAATATGATCAGAATCTTATATGAACAATTTAAAAGTAAACATTTGAATGTGAAAAAGAAAGAAAAAAATGACCACAAAAAAAAATGGTGTCTTTCCCTCATTAGGTTAGAAAGTAAACACTACTTAAAACTTCTGGTAGCTGTTATTTAAAAAATAAGTGAATTTTCCGTGATCAGAATTAAAATTTTTTAAGTTGTTGGGAAACCTTCCTACCTCTTTATTTTTTTAATGGCAGTGGATTTCATCTTAGGAATGACATATTTAATATGTTCTGGATTCAGGCTGAAAAGATGGGTCCTGGATGCTCTCACTAAGGATCTGGATTCAGTTCCCAGCACCCATGTGGCCCCTTACCACCTGGTCACTCCAGTTCCAAAAGATCAGTTTCCCTCTTCTGGACTCCAGGAGTACTGCACACACACCATCTAGGGAGACAGAGCAGGAGCTCAAGGCAGGAAAGTGGTTGTAGGAATGGAAACAGAGACCATGGAGAAACACCACTTAACAGCATTCTCAGCTACCTTCCTTATGAAGCCCAGGTCTACCAGCCCAGAGATGGCATCACCCACAGTGGCCTGGGTCCCCCACACCGTTTCACCCATTAATCAAAGAAATGCCTCACAGACATGCTATGGAGACAATTCCTGCATTACGGTTCCCTCTTCCCAAGTGAGTCTATTTCATGTCAGATGGACAAAAACTAACCAGCATAATTGACCCCTTGTCAGCCTGATTAAACAAACACATTACTATTGAACAATAACTTTTTCTTTCTTGTTTCTCCTCAAGATCTTATGTTATATCACAACATAAAATACAGCGTAACATTAAAAGTCTCATCCTTTTTTAATAAAAAATCAAAACACTCTTAAAATGCCAGTGTCCCTTTGAAATACCCAGTCTCTTAACTGTGGTTTCCTGTTAAATTAAAAATAAATTATCTTCTTTTTCATTCTAAAAATGAAGTGCCAGGCCACTTCATTTTTAAAGCAAAAAACAAAATCCATCAGTGCAAATAGCTCAGTTTCTAGTGGCTGGGACTCACTCATGATCGTCTGAGCTCGAAAGGGCTTGGGTAGCTCCACTCGCCTGGCGCTACCATCGCCAACACACATAATTTGCCTCCTAAGCGCAGGCCAGCTTCACAGCTGCTGCAGTCCTTGGCAGCCATCCTACAGTCCTGGGATCTCTCATATTCTAGAGTCTCCATTGCCACTGAGGCTTCACCAACGGCCTCTCTTCAGGCAAGCTTCAATGCCGCACCAGTGCCAAGCTTAGGTGCTCCCCATGACCCCTTCGTGTGGGAGGCACTCACGCATTATTTGCCAAGTTCTTCAATCGGCTTGCTATGCAGTCTTAACCCCACACTCAGGACATGACCTGTGCTGGCCGTGGGAAGGAAAGCATTTCCCGGCCCATTTCATCTCAGTTATGCTGCTCTCATCTTAATCACCGCTAATTTGTCAGCCTCAGATAACCAGTATCTACCATCCTAGCAGAGTCCACAGATTCTCAATTCAAATATATTATGCAAAAGTTCTGATAGAACTAAGAAGGATTCTCAAACTTCCCTTCAAGATTTCATAAGCCCTGTGAGCCTCCATCCCCTGCATGTCTCTCAATTCTTACCTTAAACTCCCACTAAAATGGCCACTTCTGAGCCCTACCTGGCTTTTCTAGCCGAAAATTCCAAATGCTTCCACAATACTCTCTAAAACAACATGTTCAGGTCCATCCCGTTTGCTAGTAAACCTCTTGGGAATCTCCAGGCTATTCATGACTATAAATAGGCAAATATGAGAAGCCACTTCCAAAAGACATGCAAACCAATAGCTCACATGCCTAGAGGATGAACGCTGCATCAGTTCAAAAGATGAGATGCCCACACAAGCCAGCAGTGTCTTCCTAATGTGAGCAACCAAAAACAAACAAACACACAAAAGAAAAAAAAATGGATGGCACAGAAAGGACTGGGCAAGTCTCAGCTTGAACATCCACACCAGCTGCAGAAGAGAAGGCTGTGGTTTATCCCAGCAACTCACCTCATAAGTGGTTTCTTTTCCTCATGAATTCTGGCCTCAGGGTTTTACAGATGGAGTGAACATGTGTGAGGCAAACTGATCTAAGCAGGAAAGGGGCAGTTGGATGCTGCTCTTGTGCCCCATTCGGATCCTCTTGACCAGTTATCTCCAGCTACTGTGAGACTTAGCCTCTGCTAACAAGAGCAGACTCAGCAGAGAAGCTTCACGGCACTCTCCACCTCCACAGGACAGGCTCAAAGCAAGGTGCTAAATACAGCTAGCATTGCCTCAGCCTGGGATAACTCCATGGCCTGCTTCCACAGACAGTAACAAGGCAGGTTTTCGTATCATGGCACCAGTCATCTGCTGTTCCCTCATCCTTATCTTGTTTCTCCCTCCACTTCCTGAGTTTTTCTGAAAACATTTTCAAACTGTTATGATTAAAACTATCTAATCAAAGGCTCCTGTGGAACTGGAACCAAGATGATACCAACTTAACTGGATAATAAATGATAGAGGAATTCATTTAAGGCAGGTATGGTGGCTTAACTATGTAATTGCAGCATGTGAGAGGCTCGGGCAGGACTATCACCACACGTTTGATGCCACCCTGGGCTACATATTGAGTTCCAGGCCAGTCTAGGCTGCAGAATGACACCCTGTCTTAAACAAGCCAATGTTAAGGGGGGAGTGGAAAGTGCTGATTTAAAGGGTGCATTATTTTGCAGTATCTCCAGAGAAGTAAATTTTATAAATGTGCCATAAAGCAGAGAATTGGGCATATTTTTAAACCAGCACTAAATACGGATTCAGTTCCACTGACCACTCTTTAGAGTTCACTGGACTAAACTATCAATGCATGGTATCAGCAACGGGAAGATGGGAACATTGCTGACGTGGCAATATTCAGTCAACACGTCTGAGAACAAGTTTCTCTATAGTTACTACCAGGACTTTCCAATCCCCCTAAGCTTCAACTTTACGATATGACTTCTTCTCTACTCGTGTTTACAACTTCAAAATGTTAATAAAACATGATAAGTGCAAAAGTCAAAATAAAGTAGAAGAGGTGACATGTAAGTAATGGACTGCGCATTCTTAATTTAAATCATATATATTTATTCACTCACTCAGTAACTGAATCCTAACCAAATGAATTTGTAATATATTCCAGTCTAGTTTTATTAGGATTTGTGCTGTATGGGTAAATGCGGAAACAAAGAAAATATATTGCTACATCAACTTACATTATTCGTGCATATAAAGTTCTGTGCATCTGCCCACACGATTGAGAAGATGCATTAGGAAGTCGATTACAATAACAAGAAAAGGTTATTTGAGTCAAATCAAAACAATAAATGGGCTGGAGAAAAACCGTAAAATATTTGTTTTACATTTTCCTCCAGTGACACATAAAACATTATCTTCTTCTCTAGGAGATTATGAACATTTCTACTCTGTCATGTGGCATAAAGTAGTGATTTGTTTAGAACCATTTCTGTCTCTAAAGTTACACAAGCCTCCTTGTACTTTAGAGAAACTGTATTTTTTAATACCTTGATTGCTGAATATTATGGTTTTTATTTACAATTATACTTAGATGTAAGTATAAAAGATACTTTAACAAAACTCTAATTTACTAACTTATTAGATTGGCATTCCCTCTTGAAACACACCCACATATGTCGACTATATGAAGAGCACTTGCACAGGTCTGGCTTCTCTTATGCCCACCCGTGTTCTTCTCTTGAAGGGCAGCACACCTCTTCAAGCAGTAATTGTATATGTTCACAATGGTGCCTCTCATCTGTCTTTTATATTATGATTTTCTTAAATGGTAAAGAATCATGTCAATGATGGTTTTAAAAATAAAAAATGTTTCTTTGAAAACTGAGGTGAGTGTTTTGAAGGAACTTGTCAATTTAAAGCATTAAAATACCAAGAAAAAAAAATCAAGAAAAATTCTATTCAAGAAGGAAAAAAAAAACCCTCTGAGAATAAAACTAGCCAAAAAGGAAAACAAAAACATTTATAATGAAAACTTTAAGACAATGAAGACAAAAGTTGAAAAAGATACCAAGAAATGAAACAATTTTCCATGGTTATGAATTAGCAGAATTAATACTATAAAAACAAATAGCTATACAGCTAAAAGCAACCTACAGACTCATCATCCCAACTACATTCTTCACAGAGCTAGGAACAAAAAAAAAATCCTAAAATTGATATAGAAACACAAAAGACACCAACTAGTCAAAGCAATCCCAAGTAGAATGAGCAATGCGAAAATATCCTGATGCCTGATCTCAAATTATATCACAGAGCCATAGTAAGAAAACAGCATGATAACGGCACAAAAAAAATAGATGTGCAGACTAATGGGGTAGAATTAAGGAACCAGAAATGAACTCACACAACTATAGCCATTGAATTTCTGACAAGTGTCAAAACATACATTAAAAAATTACTGCCTCTTTAACAAAATGGAAAAACTGGATATTCACAGGTTAAAAATGGAACTCATCCCTCTTACTCTGCACAAAAGTTATTTCCAAATGGATCAAAGATCTTATTGTAAGACTTGACATGCTTAAAGTACTAGAGGCAACCCCATCAGGACTCAAGGACTTCTTTAAAAGAACTCCAATAACATGATGGATGAGTCCAATAATTACCAAATGGGATTACGTAAAATTACAACATTTCTGCATAAGAGAGGAAACAATCACCATTGTAAAGAAACAGTATGTAAAGCGTGAAAATATATCTGCCAACTACACTTCAGAGTGTGTAAGAACTGCATTGGATTGAGATTATAGTTCAGTATTAGAGTTCTTTTCTGCCACATACAGGACGCTGGGTTCAATCACCAGCATTATCAGGAAAAAATATTTGGTGGCCTAGAGATGTGGCTCAATTGGAAACTGTCCTAGTATTCAGGAAGACCTGGGTTTGATCACCAGAATCACATAACACTAAACGTGGAGACACATGCCTGTACTCTCAATGTCTGAAAGAGCCCCAGAGTATCAACTGAAGGTCACCCTTAGCTATCTGACTAGCAGGAGACTAGCCCGGGCTATACATGATACAAGGCCTAAGAAGAACAAAAACAAAGGACAACAAGTAAACAGCAAAGAAAACAAGTCATCTAATCAATAAGTGGAGTGACAAATCATACAGACCAGTGATTCTCAACCTCTGGGTTGAATGACCCTTTAATAGGGGTCGTATATCAAATATCCCGCATGTCAGATATTTACATTATGATTCATAAGAGTAGAAAATTACAGTTGTAAAGAAGCAACAAAAACAATTTTATTCACTCAGAAAGGCAAATGGGATGGACATTGGAAGAAGGAGAACACAGGAAACAGGACAGGAGCCTACCACAGAGGGCCTCTGAAAGACTCTGCCCAGCATTGTATAAAAGCAGATAATGAGACTCATAAACAAACTTTGGGCAGAGTGCAGGGAATCTTATGAAAGAAGGGGGAGATAGTAAGACCTGGAGAGGACAGGAGCTGCACAAGGAGAGCAACAGAACCAAAATATCTGGGCACAGGGGTCTTTTCTGAGACTGATACTCCAACCAAGGACCATTCACAGATATGACCTAGACCCCTGCACAGATGTAGCCCAAGGCAGCTCAGTATCCAAGTAGGTTTCCCTAGTAAGGGGAACAAGGACTGTCTCTGACATGAACTCAGTGGCTAGCTCTTTGACCGCCTCCCCTGGATGGGGGAGCAGCCTTGCCAGGCTACAGAGGAGGACAGTGCAGCCAGTTCTGATGAGACCAGATAAGCTAGGGACAGATAGAAGGGGAGGAGGACCTCCCCTATCCATGGACTTGGAGTGAAGCAGGGAGGAGATGAGTGAGGAAGGATGGGGTTGGGAGGGAAGAAAGGAGGAGGCTACAGCTGGAATACAAAGTGAATAAACTGTAATTAATATAAAAAAATAAAAATTAAAAAATATTTAAAAAACTAAAAATAAAAATAAAAAATAATTTTTTGGTTTGGGTCACCACATGAAAAACCATATTAAATGGTTACCAGTAAGTAGTGGAAAAGTGTTCAACATCCTTGGCCATCAGTGAAGAGCACACCAGCTGGTTATCCAATATCAAATGCTCAGCCATGAAAATATACATATAAATAAAAATATATTCGTCTATGTGTACATATATGTATGTAACAACAATTAATAAGAGGACATGCATTTGAAAGAAAGCAAGAAGAGGATTATGAGAGTGTTTTAGTGAGGAAAAGGAAGAAAAATAATGTGAGTATATAATCTCAAAAAGAAAAGAAAAAAATTAAAAATCCCCAAAAATGCTCTCAAATCACATATATAAAATACAAGGAGAAAAACAGTAAAGCTCTAAGAGAATTCTGTATTCTCTCAAACTGCCTGTCAGTGTTCTATATTTTTTTTTGCTCTTTTTTTCAAAAATCCTTAATTGGAAATCACCAAGGATCCAATACTGGTGTAATACACACAATAAATGTATTGTGCCCAAGCATCTCCAATGAGACCCATGCACAGTCCCATCTTACCTACTAATTAATTTATATGTTTGTATATTTTATGGTTTTGGTGAAACCTGAAATTTTTTAATAATTTTCAAATTTCAGCTGTTAAAATCAGTACATACAATTAGCTTTACCACATACGCCATATATGCAAGGATTCCTTTAATACAGAATGCCAGCCTCATTCTTCCTCAACTATACTCTTCAAGACAAAGACCGAGGCTTTGTATGTCTCCCAAGTGCCCCAGCCATCCATCCATCTGACTGAGTCTTAACCTCTGGGAAGTTAGGAGGTAACTACCCTGACTTGACATGATGTACACAGACATGAAAATTCTGGGTCGTGGTACATGATCATCTTTTCATATATAACATATTGGCCCGTGGCTCCCTACTGTAGAAGTTAGAAATCACATGCTCATGACCAGGCTATGATCCTACTCTCCTTGTCAACATTTATCATTGTCAAAGTCAAACCTTTGCCACTCTGGTGGATATAAAACTTTATTGTTTTAATTTGCAGCTTCCTTAATAGAGCAGCCTTTTAGTCATAAAACATCAGCCATTTGAATCTGCTCCTCCATCAATTGCTTTCCCCTTCCCCAAGTGAGCTTTCTTCCTACTTGTAGATGTGTTGGGTACACTAAACACATTGGAAATTAGAAAGCTTACTGAAATGAAAGCAGGAATTCTTTGTCATCTGCTCCTGAATTTTTCTCCAGAGATTTAATCATCTTGTGTACTTTCAGCTGTTTTTCATAAAAGTTATCTCCCCTATTTTGAAATAATGTGATTATATGTTGTTATTATTATTGATTTCCTATATAGAGGGTGAGGGTTTAACATTTTTACACCATTATCTCATCCTCCCAATAAAATTATAACTCATTTTCTTCTTAAAATATTATAATTTAGAATGGTAGATTATATAAACATCGACCAACGCTTAGATCATTACTACCATTATTGCCTTTCCTTTTTTAACATTAGTTTTTCCTGAAATAAATAATTGCCTCATTTTCTCCTATGGTTTCCTTCACTGATTCTTCCTATACTCTCAGCTCAATTTCCATATAACAGCATCGGAGTTACTCTCCTTTCCTCCGTGAGAAACTCTTCGTTCTTCTGCTCCAATGTGGATCTTTTGTTCTCCCAGCTGAGCGCATAGTCTTCTCTCTGGAATTCCAAGACTGGCATCACCCAGGGAATTCTGTCAGTGTCTCTCTGTGTGACGGGGTCTCTGGTTCCGGAATCTCCTCCTCTGGTGCCTCCTACACTGAATTGCTTTTGATCAAATTAGAACATACCATACATAACATACCATACACTGGATCTTGATATACAATTCCTTTTTCTCTATTTTGAGGTTTTTCTTTTTTTTCCCACCTGATTCCAAATGTTGTTAAAGAGTTTAATGTACTTCTGACTCAAGTTCCACATATCTAGGCCATTTTCTTCCCCTTTCTAGTAGCTCTGAGAGTCTTCTGTTTACCTCAGGGTTCTGGAATCTCATGATGTTGGAGGGGGGGGGTTGTCTTGTTGTTGTTTGAAGCACTGATTCAGGTTTTGGTTTTGCTTTTTGGTGGGATCTCACTATGTACCCCATATAAAACAGAAATATCTCAAAATAAAACAAATTTATTTTTCATAATTTGGAACAGGGAAGACTCAAGGTTAAAGTGCTATTAGCTAGTGTGTGATGAGGACCCATTTACCAGTCAATTACTATCTTCTCATTGAATTTCCATAAGCACAAGGGGCAGAAATATGCCAAAGCAAATATGAGAGAGAGGAGCTGAAAAACATTTGTTATGCAAGCCTGAATACCTGAATTCAGTCTCCAGCACCCACAAGAAAAGGTTGGTGTAGTGGCATGTGCTTGCAACCTAAGAGTAGGGAAGATGAGATAGGCAGATTCCTGGGGCTACTGGCCAGACACACTAGACTAATCTGGGGGCCCCAGGTCCCAGTGAAAGACCTTGACTCAAAATAATAATAATAATATAATAATAACAAATGGTGGACAGTTTCTGAGTGAAACCCAAAGTTAAACTCTAGCTTCCACATATATAAATGCACACATACACACAAACACACACACACACTAACGTAAACTTGCATATCTGTATACACCCAAAAGAGCGTCCACCTACATGTATGCACATTCAAACACAGACACACACACACACACACACACACACACACACACAAAGCAAGTGTGCAAAAAAAAAGAAGAGGGGAGATGTGACCTAGAAACAAAGGATCTCCTATCTCTTTGATAAGGGAACTAATTCTATTCATGAAGGCTCCATCTTCATGACCTAAATACCTCCCCAAGGTACCTGGCTCCTAGTGTTGGGTTCAACATATGAATTGTGGGTGCACACAAACATTCAGGCCATGGTGTATGTGGGTGTGTTCTTTTTCACAGAATCCTGGTTTTGTTCAAAAGTATAACATCTCCTCACCTGATGCTTTCTTACACAGACCACATCACACCTGCTCTTTAAATTGAGTCATCCTTCTTTTTTCCCTCTTTCTTCTATGTTAGAGGCTTCACTCAAATGTATGATGAGCCTCGGCTATGCATTGTAATTAGAAGAGGATTGTTGGCCAGCTGTTTGGAAGCTTTATAACAAAGGATGAGGCTTATTAACTCAAAGGCCAGGTTGCAGAGTTGATTTATTCAGAAGAACCATGAGCATCTACATCTCTATTTTCTTTGCTAGGATTGTGTCAGGGGAGAGATGTTTCAGAGACAGAAAAGGCCACTTGTGATTGATTTCTAACTTCACAGAATCCATTGGTTTCTAACTTCACAGAATCTAGAATTACTGAAGAGACAAGCTCCTGGCTATGCCTGTGAGAGATTATTGAGGTTGAGTTTAATGAGATTGGCTTAACTAAAGACATATCCTAAATGTGTGTGATGGTTTGAATAAAAATGACCCCTGTAGGCTCATATATTTGAATGCTTAGTCGTCAGAGAGTGGCACTACTTGAGAAGGATTAGGAGATGTGGCCTTGTTGAAGTAGGTGTGGCTTTGTTGGAGGAAGTGTGTCAGTGGGGTGGGCTTTGAGGTTTCAAAAGTCCAAGCCAGGCCCACAGTTTCACTCTCCCTGCTGCCTGCAGATCCTGATATAGAACTCTCAGCTTCTTCTCCAGCACCAAGTCCACCTACATGCTGCCATGCTCCCCACCGTGGTGACAATGAACTATAAATAAACCCCAGTTACATACTACTTTTACACAAGTAATTGTGGTCATGCTGTCTCTTCACAGCAGTGAAACACTGACTGAGACAATGTGGATAGTAATTTTCCATGAGCTAGGCTTCTTGAATGCACAGAAAGGAGAAAGCTAGCTGAGAGCCAGCACTCATCACTCTTTGCTTCTGACAGTGGGTGCAATGTGCTTGCAAACTCCTCATGCATCTGCCATTATTCACTGCCTTCCTGTCATGATGGATTATACCCTCCAACTGTAAGCCAAAAATTATAAAGACTTTGGACATTAACCATGAGGGCTGTGAAGCACCTCTCTCAAATTAGCCACTAGAATTTAACACCCCTGCTTCCAATAGGAAGCCTAAGTCTACTCAACAGTTTCTCTGGAGAATAAACCTCATATCTCCGGCCAGGGCGTGAAGAATGAGTGGGGGTGTGGATGTGGGAGGGAGGAGCACAAGTTCTCCATATGAACTTTGAACTCCTCCTCTCAGCTCTCTTTCTTCTGCCTTCTGAGTCCCAGATGTCATAGTCCTGAGATCCCTGGGGTCTTTGAAAGGATCAGCTCCTATTACTCAGAAGCCTCTCTTTAGTTTCTTGGGTGCTTCTTTTCTCTGTTCTCCTATATCCTCCATCCTTCATTCACTGGATATCCATTTTCCATATATATTAAGTTATCTTTTGCCTGTGGCCATTTCTTCACATTATCCTTGTGGCTAGAGGAAGAATAATGATAAGTACTGGTATTTATCTGTGCATCACATTTAAGTCAAAACTCCATTGCAAACATCTGCTCGTCATCTACAATCTTGTCACTGGATTTGATCTTCTGTTTGTCCCTATCAACATTATCATCTATGGACTCTGTTGCCTACTTTTGGATCACTTCCCTCTGGCAGGCCTGCCTTGCCCAGTCTCAGTGGAAGAAGATGCGCTCACACCTGATTACTTGATGTGCCGGGGTGGGCTGGTGACAGGGGGAGGGCCCCTTTTCTGAGAAGTAAAAGAGGGAAGGTAGGTGGGAGAGGGAGGGAGGGTGAGACTAGGAGGAGAGGAGGGAAGAGGTTACCATTGGGGTGTAAAGTGAATAAATAAAAAAAATTTAAATATATTATCGTTATCATATCCATTTTTTAAATGTTCTTATGAGGCTCCAAAAGAAATGATATATGTGATAGAATTTTCTGAACTATCATTAATATGGTTGCAAATGTGTATGTTAACGTAGGGAGGTAGGGGAATACATGGATTGTTATCTCATGTTTTTGTTGTGTTGGTATGGTAAGTTAGCATGGCGTGCTATGGTGTGCTGTGATATGGAATAGTATGCTATTAGAGATAAGAACAATTATCCAACTATATTTATGCAGTTTGGAAGACAAAAGCATGAGTATTCTCTGTGAGTCCAGGAATAGATCCTTGAAGCTCAACCAGATCTTTTCAAAGAGCTTCTTGGAAAAAACAATGCTGACTGGATATTTAAATGCCTCAGAGGGCATTGCTTACCTTGTTATTTTTCAAATGACTGAGAATTTGTAATTAATTTTAAGTAAAAATTGTCAGAAAGATCACTAAGCTATCTCTTTCTAAATGAAATTATCTGCCCACTTAGCCAGATCCCACAGGTATCATCTCAAGGAGCGTAGGCTGGAAGATACATTTTTATAGTGCAAAAAAAGAGGTCAGCAATAGAAGTGTAAAGAAAAGAAAGGAAAAAAGAAAAAGGCTGGTTGTGCAGGTTGACATTAGTTGGCGGTGTGGCATTTGATCTTCTCCAGCAGGTACCAAGGTAATCTTCTTTGCTTCAAAAGAGCTTCAGCTAACTTTCCCAGGCATTTCCACAAAGAGGATCCTACTTAATCCTCACCATAATCCTTTAAGTATCTAGACACAATCCTATTTTGCTGGTGAGAAACTGAGAGGGGTCCCAAGGCAAAGCCATTTGACAACCCTAACGAGAATTTGAATCCAGCTCTCCAGAGGCTAAGGCAAACGTCTTATTGGCCACTCCAGAGACCAGCCACCAGCACCTCTTCCAACCGTGTCACTGTGAAAACATATTGAGTCCTGTACCAGGTGAGAGAACAAAGTAGGGACACTGTCAGGCAGGGAGATTGTTGGCAGATGCCTCGTAGCATATGCTAGCACATTCTGTCAGCCCTTAGGGCACCAGGGCATCAGGTGACCAGAAGGACATGTTGTGAAAAGACCTACACTCATTACGGATGGCTCTTCTTCCCTTTTGTTTCGTTCGTTCTGAGCATCTGGTACCTTCCAATGAAGTGTCAGAATTATACTTAAGACATAGTACATCATTAAAATAAAGCTCGGGGCTAATAATTATGTCTTGTTCAGGTGTTTTATGACTAAAGATTCTGACTTTCCCTCAAGGTTTCCAACTCACTCTTCAAAATTGCTTCTCTCGGGGCATTTGTTACGTTGTGGATGTGTCCCCAACAATTAAATAGCAATTTAGTTCTCTCTCTCCAGATATTTCTATTTGAAGCAGTATCCTGGAGCTCAAGCTACTTCAGCTTTTAAGATGGTATCTGTGCAGTCCTCAATCAGCTCTAAGTATGACTGCACACAGAGCTGCGTCAGAGGGGAAAGTCGGCTCCAACTGCCATGCTGTTCACACTCCACTCGTTTATCTGTATCAGAGGCCAGTTAGCCCCTCCCCTACTCTGCCATCATCTCACCAGATGTTATTCAGTAGCTAGTAATACCTCTTCAACCTTCCGTTTTACTCTCCAATAGGGAAAAGAGCATGGGCCCGGGATTATACAGACATGAACTCTTATTCCCAGAATTCAAATGTAGATGATAAATGTTCCTCTCCCCCAAAAGATCCATGTGTCCGGTTTGGGCCCAGAGTGCTTCTTTGGGGCAGCAGGGCCTTATGGATGTGTTGGAGTACCTGGAAACATGCTACTGGAGATCGGGGGACCTCAGCCTCTCCTTTTTTTTTCTCTGCTCCCTAAATTACTAGGCAGACAGTGGGCTCTGCCACAGACTCCCACCATATATATACATCGCTCACACCAAAGGCTCGAAGTAACAGTGACATTCTACCTAGGCCTGGACCAAGAACCAGGGTGAAATAAATCTTCTATCTTTATGAGTGAATTGCCTCCAGGAACTCATTATAATGATGGACAGCTAGCATGCTTAGTTGTTTTAGGTTTTACGTTATTATTGTGAAACACCAAATAAGATTGTAAGATCGGGCATCTTTAATTATTTGGTAAGTTATAAAGAAGCAGAACTTCGGGGCTGGTAATAGCATTTTCATACAGACCACCTCCCTGAATGCTCTTCAGGAACTGGTGACCCTGGTACTTTGTGTAATATACCGGGATCATTACTTTGTGTAATGTAACAGAAAGATGTTTCTTGCTGTTTTACATTTAAAATGCTTCTTTAATGGAAAAACTTCTTTCACCATTTCCTTCTGTGGGTTGGTGTCTAATACGGCTCTGCCATGTAGCAAAACAAATGGCACATATTGGGGCAGCTTTTCTGGGCACAGACAGCAAAAGCAGTAAATGTATGTTAAGATCTCAGACTTAGAACAATGCTAAATCAGCCCTTTCCACACACGTGCAGAAAGCAGTCTGTGTAAATAACGGTTCACAAATTATTAATTTGTGTGTTAAACTGCTTAGCTTTTCTCCTGTATGGGGGAGTGAGAAAAGCATTTTGAATGAAACTTTCCATCTGTCCCAACCCCCTGCAGAAATTCTGTTCTGTTCACTCTGGTTAGACACTGAGACACAATGAAGTGAAATGCCACAATTTTACGGTAGTCAGAAATTAACACGTGTTGCTGTGGAGATCCAGATCTCTGAATCCATACACATTTTCTTTCTCAGGTTTGGTCCCATCATTAGTTCTATTAACAAACATTTTCTGCTTCTTTTCAGGACAGGTGATTCGCTATGAGCTGCGGGTGCAGGCACATAAAACCAAATCTTGTGCAACCTCCACGGGATTCAAAATCATTTAGTAGAACAATCAGTCCTGGAAGAAACAGCCCTCTCAAAGCGACTCACTCGGCCTTTGGAATCTCTGGGTCTACCGAACTCAGTTAAGTTCTTACAGAATTGTTCATAACATCATTACACTGATGGTATATCTTTTATTGTTATTATTTTAATGAAAACAAGGCAGACTGCAAACCCAGCGAAGTTCCCTTTGGCTGACTGAAAATGTCCATGTTGATGAAATCAGCAAGGCAGAGAACTTACACACTGTGACCTCAGTCATTCCCAAGTTAGTTAGCCTTGAAAATTCAGAAAAAAAAAATTACGAGTAAATACACAAATCATATTAGCTGGTATTTAGTAAAAATTCCCAGTGTGACATAGATTGTTTTTCCCAATGTTCATGATAGCGTGACTAACATGATAAGAGGCAAAGATTATCTCAACGGTGGCGCAAGCTAAGTTGCTCACCACATGGAGTCCACGACACATTAATGAAGTAAGAGAAAAAAACACCTGCATATCCTTATGCATCTGCTCCTTGAGTTTACTGTATGCAAATATCAATGCTGGCTTCTGGGAAAGGAACTAAAAATGAAGAGGCACACACAGGATGACTAGAGAGCAGTGAAGAGGCAGGTCAGGGGTTGGGAAGGTCCTTGATAAGGAACAGAAATGATCATGAGCAACGACGCCACTTGGTTCTGTTGCTTTAGGCACTGTGGAGAAACATGTAGTGGAGAAGGCCTGATCAGCCGAGGGCAACAAGATAGCAGAAGAGGGAAACAGGAAGGATCCCAGGTCCCAGGATCTCCTCCCCACCACCCCAAGAGCATCTGTGTTCTCTCACTAGGTCCCACCTCTTTAAAAAGTTTCCCACACCTCTTGAAACAGCATATGTGGGTAACCAAACCTTTATTGTTTATTTGTTTGTTTATTAAATTTACTTATTTTGTAATTAATTACAATTTATTCACTTTGTATCCCAGCTGTAGCCCCCACCCCCATCCCCTCCCAATCCTACCCTCCCTTCTTCATCTCCTCCCATACCCCTCCTCAAGTCCACTGATGGGGGGGCTCCTCCTCACCTTCCATCTGACCCTAGCCTGTCAGATTTCATCAGGGCTGGCCGCATTGTCCTCCTCTGTGGCCTGGTAAGGCTGCTCCCCACTCAAGGGGAGGTGATCAAAGAGCCAGCCACTGAGTTCATATCAGAGACAGTCCATGTTCCCCTTACTAGGGATGCACTTGTATACTGAGCTGCCTTGGGCTACATCTGCGCAGGGGTTCTAGGTCATATCCATGAATGGTCCTTGGTTAGAGTATCAGTCTCAGAGAAGATCTCTGGGCCCAGCTTTCTAGATTCTGTTGCTCTCCTTGTGGAGCTCCTGTCCCCCTCCAGGTCTTTCTATCTCAGCATGGCTATGAGTCTCAGCATCTGCTTTGATACCCTGCTGGGTAAAGTCTTTCAGAGGCCCTCTGTGGTAGGCCCCTGTCCTGTTCCCTGTTTTCTCCCTCTTCTGATGTCCATCCTGTTTGCCTTTCTGAAAAAGGATTGATCAAACCTTTATTTAACCCATGTTGCTCTCATGGAACATTCAATCACCAAACTACAGCAGGTACTTTGAATTCTTTCCTCCAAATATAACAAGCACACAGTGTTCTCCTCAGAATCTCAGACAAAAGAACACACTGTATAGGGTAAGGTCCATGAATCTCTGGACCTCATGTCCTCATGAAGAGCACCCTTCCACCACAGGTACCCTGCATCTCCCCTTAGCCCAACCCTATCTGCCCTCATGTCTTCCTGCTATGACCAACACACTCAGGCCAGGCATGATGAGTCAGTCTCCTCAAGCGTTCTGCTGCCAGGCTGAAGATGGCCTAAAAACCTGAGAGAGGCAAGAAAGGACTTTTCCCTAGAGCCCTCAGAGAGGGGATACTCCTCATAACACCTCATAATTCTGGCTTCCACAATTGCCAGAGGGTACATTCTGTTGTGTCTAAATCACTCGTTCGTGCAACTTTGTTAGATAAGTCCTAAAAAAGTAATGATAGAAGCAAGGAAGGTGGAACAATAAAATGTACGGTGGGCATGCTTCAAATATTAAAGGTCATGGATGTGAGCATTTCTCTGGCATCCCCAGAAACAAAGGCTAATTGAGAAACACCCCTAACAGAAAAAAAGAGAACGATCCCAGTTGTAAAATTTCGTGGTCACAGTCCCCCACGGCTAAACATTGCCTCCCAAATTATCTGCTATCTCACCCACACAGTCCTCTGTCAGCACAGTACACCCCAGCTGGTGAGAGCCCTCATTCTGTAAGAGTTCCCACCTCTGCTTCCAAGCCTTCTATGCCTTATGTGCTAGTTTTAAACTCTGGACACAGAGTTAGGCTCTAGGGGGAAGAACAAGAGGTAGTCCGTGCCCTCAAAGGCCTACCGACCTATAGGCAGCCACAAATAGGCATTCAAATGGCTGAATAAAGGGCTGGGAACAGGGTAAGGACAGGATATGCCTCTCCAACCACAGTACCTTTCTGTGTGCTCACGAGGTACAGACAGGCTCCTTAAGCTTTTGAGTGACTCTAAAGGCACTGCTGTTTTTAAGTGGAGGCGGGGAGGTACGTTGAGATGACACACCTGGAAGGCAAGCTGGGTAACAGAGGGCTGAGGGGCGTGGCTCCGTGGCTCCGTGGCTCCGTGGCTCCGTGGCTCCGTGGCTCCGTGGCGCAGCACTTGCCCCATGAACTCCAGACCTTGGGTTGGTCGTCCAGGGCTGCAAAAAGAAACTTCATGTCTGACCAGAGTTTGTGTTGAGGATGTGTCAGAAGGGTTAGGGCCATACACTAGGCCTGAGTACTTAAGGTTGAATAGATCCCGAAACATTCTCGTTCTCACAGTTTCTTCCCCTGAGTGGGCATGTATTGGTTACGACTGCTGTGAGTATCAAAGGACTTAATCGAAATGTTACCTAAACTATAGATATTTTTACAGCGAGAGATAGCTGTCCCCGGTTGTCATATTAACAGCTCTTCTCCACCCTCACTCACTTACAGAGTCAGAGCACTCTTGACAAACATGCTTAGGACTCAGTTATAACAAAGGACAGGAGAGACAGTTCGTGCCAAAACATACGCCTAAATTCACATGTCAGATCCATTTATTAGGTCTCTCAAGCCCGGCACATGAGATAATCAAGTCAGCAAGCACATACTCAAGAGTTCTAGGAGAGACAAAGGCAAGTGGGTCTCAGTAACTTGAAGGTATATAAACGCCATCCAAGAAGCCCAAGACTGCCAGAGATCTAAAAACTAATAAAATAAGGAAAAGATTCCAGCACATGTTAGGAATGCCACAAGAATTCAGACTGGAAAGGAAATTTACAAATGCAAAAAATTCAACAAATGTGAAAAGGTTAACTTTGTTTCTTTAAGAAGAAAATATGACCACATTATATTTATAATATGGCTTTATTAGCCAGATGCCTTAAACAATGGCCACGTGATTAATATTTGCTGAAGGAAGGGGAAAAGACAAGAAAGAGAGAAAAGACAGGAGAGAGAGTAACTTAAATTGGCAGGAATAGGGAGAAAATGCTGGAGTAAGAAAGAAAAATGGAAAGGGCAGAGAGACCTACGGAACTTCAAATCTCCATTCTGCTCTGTGTAATTGGAAAGACCCAGGCCCGAAGGATCCTGGAGTGCTCCTTAGGTCGAAAACCAGAGGCGTCATCTTACCGGGGGTGGGCAGGAAAATTACTGAGAAAGACGAGGCGGGGATTGGGGTGGGGGTCGTTGGAGGTGGTGGAAGCAACAGGACAGTCATGAGCATGTTAATCCATGCACAGAGCAAAGTCTGTTAGAGCAAAGCATTCTTGGCATGTGCACCAACACTGGTAACACAGAGCTGTCCTCTGCCGAGCTCTCTCCTCAGTAGGTGGGAACATTTATGGAGAAACAGAATGCGTCTTCTCCAGGGCTCCCCCAGTGCACACTAGTCTCGGGGATGCCATTGCTGCTGAGTGATGAACGGGGTAGCCACCCGCAGTTTCCCAGGGAACCAGAGCATTATCACAGCAAGGTGGACCCGGAGAGGAGGAAAATGCTGGGCACGTTTGATTATGAGTAAGACCGGAGAGCACAGACGCTCCCCGAGGACTTACATCATTACTGGAAAGAAATCGCCACGGGCTATAGCTCCCTCTGAAAGCACTGGGAGAGACTACGGGGTGGGAGAACGCTGCTTTACTGCTTTTGTTGGGTTACTGTGACTCCTGGGATTCTGATCTGGAAAACAGGAGACACACGAGTAAAGCAAACAAAGTTCCGTCAGGGCATCTGACCTGGAGTCTGAACTTCCCCTGACCCTGACGTCACAGGGCCCCAGAGAGAAGATGTCCCCACTGCTTGCTGCAGCTGGCAGGCACAAGCATAAAGAGACAGCCAGCCCCGAAGAGTCAGAAAACAAGAGCTGCAATCAAACACTTAGGGGAATACAGACATCTTCCTTGAGGCAAGGCACAGGATACTGTGTAACAGAATACAGCTGCCTACAAAAACCCATTCTCATTTCAAAAACCTCCGCTGCCAGAGTTCCGCTGTGTGGGCCTATCAAGCTGAAAACAAAAATCCATACTAGAACAACAGCAAAAAGAAGAGGGGTGTTTGATATCTTATTTTTCAAAACATCAACAATACACAGTAATATAAACGGTACTCAATGCTGACAGTTAAGCCCAAGAAATAGAATAAAGGGATAAAGGGGAAATGGCAACAGGAGGATTAAATGAGGTGGAGGGAGCATCGTAAAAGAGGAAGTATAGTGAGGGACAAGTAAATACTAAAGGCCTTTTGCAAAGCCATGAGCAGCCAAGCAGTGTGGCGCACACCTTTAACCCCAGCACGCCAGAAGCAGAGGCAGGTGGATCTCGGTGACTCAATGCCTCAACTAGACCCCATTATGACAAATAAAAACCCCAGTAAACCAAGAATGGTTTACAACTTTTTGAGTCCTCAGCCAAAGGGATCCCATAGATCTTCCCTGACCATCCCAGGCTATCTCCATTGCTATTGGCTATCCCCCACAACCTGACAATAAGAGTCTATTGCTGAAGACACCACGAGGAACTTAGCTACTGCCCAGCCAGAAGCTTCACCCCTTCTGACCAGCATCACAGCACTGAAAAGTGTTGTGCATGCCAGGAAGGTTGGGGGTGGTGATAATCAATCTCACCCAGAGATGAACCGTATGAACCTCAACAGTAACTGACTGTAAACTATGGCCATTGATGCAACAGAGGTACAAATGTTAGGGGAGAAACTAACCACTTGCTGATGAAGTGTGACACCTGCTCCATGAGATAAACCCTCATCTGGCATGGTTAATTAGACCAAGAACATGAGACTAGATAGGTCATGGGCCCTAGGGTGAAACCTAGCACTTTCGTTCTGCCAACTGAACATAGCAATAAAATAATTCTATGTTGTATAACATATCCACAGACCAGTTCATCACTCAACCCTCATCAGAGAAACCTCATGCAGCAGAGAGGATTAGCTCAGAGACCCACTACTAGACTGTATGCAGAGCGAGCGAGTTTAGAGCATTCAGCCCTGAATGGGTTGTCTAGGTCAATGCCCTCCCATCAAAGCTCAGGGACCTATGTGGAAGAGGAGGCGGAAAAAGTGTAAGAGCAGAGGCGGATGACGCCAAGGAAACAGCATTTTCCAGACACAACAGGACTGAGGCACATGTGAACTCACACAGACTGTGACGGCACACACACACACACACACACACACACACAATATTCCTACAAGCTCGAGTCAGACAAAAATCCCAGCACCGAGAAATAGAAGTTTCCACAAAGGTCCCACCCCTAGCCAAAAAGCTATTTGAAATTGATACCTGCTGGAAAAGAGAAAATCAGTTTTCTTCGATGAAAGGACACTGGTCATAGTACTGCGCTCAGGAGCGCGCCCCATGCTCAGAGGCAGCTGGCCAACACAGGACAGGCTCCATTTGGGTGCTTGTATGGGAGGGTAGGCCATGTTTGTTTGGGTTTTGTTCTCATTTCTGTTAGAGAGAGAATGTGTGTAATGTAGGAAGGGAGCTGGGGAGAATCTGGAGGATTTAGGAAAAAGGAAAATGTAATTTGAATGTATTGTATGAAATTCTAAAAAGTATATATTAATTTAAACACCAAGTCGGGGATCTAAACAGAGGACCTCGCAGTTAAGAGCCCTGGCTGTTCTGGAGGATCCAGGTTCCGTCCCCAGCACCTGCATGGTGATCCCAGCCTCGTTCCTAGGGATCATCTGGCCTCCACAGGCACTGCATGTACATACAGCCCAGACATGCAGGCAAAACACCCACATCCACGAAGAGAAATACGTAAATCTTCTGCGGGAAAAAAGAGAGAGGGGGCCCAGTTCTGAAGATGTTTGCTTGACTCAGAGACAGTGGGAAACTCCTTCAGACACGGAATCACAAAATGAGCCACTGTTCTTGGCCTTGAATTATCTTTCCAGGAGTGAAAAGAAACCTTATTTGCTGAGCTGTGTAAATGTTTACATTCTTGTAACCCAATTGTCATTTGCTCCAAAATTTTATGCATCGAATATTATTGTTTCTGTAGGCCTTTATTCTCACAAGACAATGGCTTACTTCTTTTAAAATAATATGAATTCCCTTCAAGTCACCCATTTTAGTAACTGTTTGTGAGGCTCAAGATGGCAATATTGCATTTCAATGTTTTAAAAACCTGACTCATTTCTGAACCACTAGTAAAACTAAAGTTATAGGGCTTATCTAACTAGGAGAAAAGAGCAATCTGTTTAGCCAGAGAAATTTTGTATTTGCAAAGAATTATGGCTCAAAAGTGTCATCTAGGGTGTCAGGTTCTCCTGGCATGACCCCACCACACAATCTCCTCTGTCACTGGCTGAAGCTTTTGGCTGCATAGAGATGCTATTTTCTGGAGACTTTGACTCCTCTGGCCATCATCCCAGAAGTATTGATCAGCTCTGAGTCACTGCCTTACTGCCCATCAGAATGGCGCCAGGGTGATCTGAAACCCAAAGTTTATCATGCCACCACCACATAAATCCCGATAGTTTTTTCTTTGTCATCCCAGATGAAAAGGCTCAGTATCCTTAGAAGGGCTGAAAGGCAGTCCTGAACTCTTGGTGCTACTCTGTTTCCACTTCTCCTGCAGGAAAACAGGAGTCATTCTGGTAAATAGATTCTTCGAGGCCAACCCCAAGGGATGGCATCCATGGCAAACACAGGACTGCTTAGTGACTTAATCCCCAGCCACACCCCACCCCTGCATTCCCTCAACAAAAGCAGAAACAGCACTTTCAGCTTCACTTGAAAAATGCAAATAGGGTGTTAGTCTTTGCTTATTAATTATCTGAAAACTTTAGTTGAGGTTGTAGGCAACTAACTAATGACAGGGCTATAAAGGCCATTGCAACCTTTGTTTGAGAATAAACTGCTCTCTCCTGTTCACTTCTTCCATCTGACAGTTTTATTTGGTTTTTAGTCCCAAATACTGTACCCTCTCTGGGTATTTTCTTTGAGATGATATTTTCTAGATCATGACATTGGACTTTCATGTTGTGCACATTTTACTTTTGAAGGGCTTCTCTTCCCAAGAATCTGCAGCTAGTGCTTTTCACCTTCTGGAGGCAATGAGAATGGCTGGAGGGAAAAAATACCTCTGTGGTCACTGGTCAGCCTCCTCCTTTTATCTTGTTTCTTCCATTGCTCTGGGTGCTCTCTCTGCAGAAGGAACTTTGTGGCTCTAATAATTTCTACCAAGATATCAAAAGATCCAAAGCCAAAGCAGCTCTAGTCTTTGCTCAGTGAAAGAATGAAACTATTACTCAGCCAAGAGTCGGCCATGAGTAGGACTAAGGTCATTGGCCCAATGGCCTCTTCAGCAATGTTGCTTGTCTAGCAAGCGACCACTGATCTCTGAGCAATTAAGGAACTCTACCGCTGGTGTCTATTGATGTGGCAGAGACCTGGGAACTTCCACAGTGCTCGCTCTGGACCAGAGGTCCCTAAGATGGTTGCCTCAATGCCCTCTGCCCTCAGGTTTCTTGAACTAGAGACCTGCTTATGAACAAGTACATGGTATTCCTTCAGTCTCAGCTGGTGAAAAAGGTATGAACTGCATCCCCAGTTCACTTGTGCACAGATACACATTTTTACTTCTGGTCAAAGTAGTCTATTTAGACAGAAAGTAGATAGAACTCTCTGAATGTTCCATCGAAATTATATAAAGCAGGTGCATCAGCCAACAAAATATATTGTATTTTAGTATTTTATTTTAATATAAATAGTGTATACTTAGAATTATTAGAGCAGTCCTTTCAGTGTCAAGTTCTCCAAGATGAAACACTAAAGTATATGGGTACCCTACATGATGACATGAGATAAGGAGTCCAGAGTCCAGAGCCTATACTGAGAAGTACCTGTCTTTCCCCTGTCATAACCAATCACTACCTAATGGCAGTCTATGCCCACCCAACATGCAGCCATAGAAGATGAACAATACAACATGCAGGTAGATGGTAGTGATGGGGGACTTTCTAGGTCACTCTTGGTCCTCGGGAGGTGAGGATAAAGCTTGGCCTCCCCAAAACATTCCCCTTGTTCCTGAAGAGGCTCCAGACTTGTGAATCTGGCCACAAACTGTCTAAGGCTTGAGGCGAGACTGAGTCATACATGAAGAGTTTTCAGATCCTGGTCAATCAAAAGAGATCAGTTCAACTAGGTGACAAGAGCCATTGGGAGGACAAGGGGCTGAGAATGCTGCATGGACTTCTGGGGCTTTTCTTAGGGTCAGGAGCTACTCTCAGGACAGGACCGATGACCATACTCTCTGGGTAGTGAAGAACGGAAGCTTACTGAAAGGGGCTGTTTTAATTGTATGTAACTGGTGTTCTAACTAAATTACACTATTAGTCTCCTTTTTTTCTAGTCCTCTTTTCAAAAACTTCAAATTGGATAACTTGTTTTTCTTGGATTATCTCAGTGCAAGAGATCTCCCTGTATAAATGAATTGTAAAAGCATTAACCATGCTTTTGAAGCTTCCTCTAATGAACGAATCTTCCCCTGGCTCCTCCGGATGTCACCACGTGCACATCAGAGTCCTCCAAGTTGTCACTCAGTGAAGCTCGAATGTGTAAAAGTTCCTGAGGAAGGGGTGGGCAGGAGCAACAATGGTGGGGGGAAAAAGGAGGAAGGGGCCCCCATGAGATTAAACATGGGAGGAAATTGTTACAAGGTAAGAGGAATCGTGTCTACAGTTTCCAGATTCGGGCCTATTGAATATTAACAGAGGCTGTCTTGTAATCATTATTTGTTATAAGTGTGAGACTGGGCACTGAGAAAACTGTATGAAAGTATTTCCAAGCACTGAACATAAGCGCTTCCAGGTAGAGTCTGTCGGCCTAGATACCTATAGGGATTTCTCTATACGTTGTGTTAGTTTTTGCTGGAACACAAAAGATATCTTGCACCCAAGAGTCTTCCAGGAGTTTAGAAACTTCAGATCTTGTGCATCCTGTCTCAAGTGTAAAATTACCATGCCCTATGCCCAATCTCTCCCTCGTGCTCTCTCATTCTGATGACAATGTGGGAGATGTGTGCTAATCTGTTTGGGGACTAAGAGAAAGGTGTAGGTGGAACAGAATGTATTCCCTGGGAAACCATTTGAGTCTGCCAAACAGAAAAATGCACAGGCTCACTCTAATTCACTCTGAAGTGCTCTGCTTTGGGTCCCTTGTAAAATACAGAGACACAACATTGGTATGTGTGTGTCCCGATGCGAGCTGATGTCTGAGAACGTGGGTCAAACAGAGCACAACCTACCCAACCACTACCCACTCTAAGTCACAGGTCCCCAAGCACAGCTCCTATATCTGCCAGTGCTTCTTTTCAAAAGGGAAGGTGTCGTTGTGCTTTGTGCACAAAATTAAAATGCTATGGTTGAAAAAAGAGGGAGAAAAAAAGCAAAACAGAAACAAATGGCTTTTCTGCAACTTAGCTCCTTTTCCACATGTTTCATTAATCTCCATCCCCATCCTCTTCACCATTTTCTAGGTTGAAAACCTCAACATTATCTCTGGCTCCTCCTCCCCCCCCCCAACCCCCACTGCCTGAACAGTCTTTCTGTTCCTCTCACTTCCACCTCACCCAGCTGTCTCTTTGTCTTTAGTCGTCTCTAAAGTCCTTAGCTGCATAGCATACCATTTAGAGGCACTTAGTGACCTGCTTGTCTTGCTGGTGATTCTCTCTGCACTGCCTGCTTCTTGCCGTATAAGCCAAGAACATCCCCTGCTAGGGTGGTGTCCTACAATCAAAAGCTACTCATTCGCTTTCCCCTTTGTTCATCAACAAAGGAAGTCAGGACAGGAACAGGCCAGGAAGGAATGCTGCTTGCTCATCATGACTTGCTCAGCCTGCTTCAAGCCCAGGAATGGCACCATCTGCCATGGGCTGGGCCCTCCCCTGTTGAGAAAATTTCTTACAGCTGGATCTCATGGATGTATTTCCTCGACTGAGGCTCCTCCCAGTTGAATGATTCTTGTGTCAAGTTGGCTCACAAAAAAAAAAAGACCTGACACACAAACGCATCACTATTAAGCCACAACCTTTCCCTTTGTACTCATCCCAAAGATCTCACATTAAAGACTTTAAAAGTCCCACAGTCTTTACAAATTCAAACACGTGAAAATTTCAGTCCCTTTCAAATAGCCAATCTCTTTTAAATCCAAAGTCTTTTAAAATGCAAAGTCTCTCAACTGTGGGCTCCAGTAAAATACTTTCTACTTAGAGAAGGAAAGAAATCAGAACACAATCACAATCAATTCGAAGCAAAACCAAACTCCAACCATCCAATGTCTGGCATCCATTCCTGACTTTCTGAATCCTTCCAAAGGGCTTCAGTCTTCTCCAGCTGTACCCTCCGCAGCACCCACAGCTTGTCCTCTGGGCTCTGCTGGCTCCACTCCCCTGCTGCCACTGTTCTTGGTGCTCATCTCATGGTATTGGCATCTCTAAAATGCTGGGGCCTTCTGCTGCAACTGGGATGCACTTTTACTGGTAGCCTCTCATAGGCTCTTCTCTCTTCCTGGACCTTCAGTTGCCACTGAGGCTACACTTTCACCAATGGCCTCACCTGTGCCATTTCACCGCTCACAGTGCCAAGCCTCAACTGCTCTCCATGACCCCTTCATGCCTTCAAAATCAGTACATCCTGGTGACTCTTATACATTACTGAGTCCTGCTACCAGCCCAGGGCACAGCGTTGGCTGCCTCTGAAACACAACTTTTCTGTGCTCTCAGGAAACATTTCCCAGAAGATTTCACCTCAGTGATACTGGTCTCTGCTTAGTCACCACTGATTTCTTAGCTCCAGCTTACCAACATCAAGTATCCCAGCAAAGCAAAGTTTCCCTTTAGTGGTTCTGGTATCTTGTTAATCACAACTGAGTCTTCAGCTGTAGCTAACCAGAACCACAAAATCATAATTCAAAATAACATATGGCCCTGCGTCCTTAGAGTCTTTAAGCATCCCTCTAAAATCACAAGTCAGACATCCATATTCTGCACTCTTATCTCAACACTCTTATCTTCCAAGCTCCCACAGAACATCTCACAGAGCTCTTAACACTCTATGGCACCTTCTATCCCGAAGTTCCAAAGGCCTTCCACAATTCTCCCAAAAACACGGTCAGGCCTGTCACAGCAATACCCCAATCCTAGTACCAACTTTTCTTAGGGATTCTATTTCTGTAACAAAACACCATGAACAAAAAACAAGTTGGAGATAAAAAGGATTCATTCAGATTACATTTCCTCATTGTTTGTTGTTCATCACCAAAGGAAATCAGGACAGAAACTCAAACAGGGCAGGATCCTGGAAGCAGGAGCTGATGCAGAGGCCATGGTGGGGTGTTTCTTACTGGTTTGCTTCCCCTGGTTTGCTCAGCCTGTTTTCTTATAGAATTTAGGACTATCAGCCCAGAGGTGGTACCACCCACTGTGGGCTGGGCCCTCCGCCATTGATCATTAATTGAGAAAACGCTTTACAGCTATTTCTGACGGAGGTATTTCCTCCACTGAGGCTCCTCCCTGCCTGATGAAGTCTAGCTTGTGTCAAGTTGACACATAACTGGCTAGCACATTATCTTTCCAAATGGAATTTCAGGACTATGATTTCCCTACTGTGCAAAGATAAATTTAGCTTTGTCAGCAACTGTTTCCATAATACTGTGTTTCCAGCATCTCATCACCATCGCCACAATCATTTTCATCATCAGCTTTGCCATAATCATCATTGTCATCATTATCATCATCAC
Source organism: Psammomys obesus (assembly GCF_907164565.1). Lineage (NCBI taxonomy): Eukaryota > Metazoa > Chordata > Mammalia > Rodentia > Muridae > Psammomys > Psammomys obesus. The sequence continues at coordinate 42,094,193 of NW_026591086.1, forward strand.
CAATGTAGATTATATTCTCACTACTAAATGCTTAGGGGTACCTGAGGAGAACATTTTTTTCCATAAATAGTTTTTTCAAACAAGTAATTAAATTATATGAGACTCACTCAAAATACTCTCCAAAGAAGAGGTTAATGTTTTTCTTCTTCGTGAAGACTACAAGAGCCAAACAGATCTACCTCAAAAAGTTGTTCAGTAGCAGATTTATTTGGTGAGTATCAGGAGATGCAATCTGTCATCACAATGCTATTGGCTTCCATGGGTCTGTGCCACTGAATTCTATTAAAGTAATTCCAGTGTTTTAGAAACAAACAAGATACTCCTTTCCATATCAAAGGAAAGTGATTTCATGAAAAATATCAGCTGATGAAATACACAAGAAAGTGTTAGATACATGAGCAAAATAAAAATGGTGAACTTTCTGGAGGAAAAAAAATGCTTAGATTGTGCCTTTCACCTCAAATGAAGAATAATAGACCCTCTTTACAAACCAAGAGAGGAAAATTGGGGGTGGCTGAGCTTCCCAACTGAAACATCAGCTATACATTGTAATTTCACTTTTGCAATGTCACAACCTTAACTTTGAGGTACCACCAGGAAGAATTTATTCTCACGCAGCACACCTGAACAGCCTGTGCTTTGCCTTAACTCCCTTTCTCTGCTAAAAGCCAAGAGGAGAGGTAGCCTCGCCTAAGGAGGGTAGACAGCAGAGCACGCCATCGGAGGAAGCCACACGCTAAATTAATCATGTTCCAACTGGAATTTGCAATTCTTTGAGAGATGTTCAAGATGGTATAAAAAATTTAGAGGGAGCAGGGAAAGGAGAGAGGTTGTGAAGCAGAAAGCATCAAAGGGCACTTTAAATGTAAAAGATGCATTATAGTTTCCAGCACGTGAACAAGGCAGCTAGCCTTACCCAGAACGTGATAACTAAGGCCCATTCTCACAGATGTGGCATGTGTTGGGGACCCCCCTGCCAGAACATACAAATTTCAGATTCAATGGTCGTTTTAGTGATTCATATTTTCTAGTTTTGTTTCTGATGCTGTGATTAAAACACCCTGACCAAAAACAACTTTATTTGGTTTACAATTCAAGGTCACAGTCCATCATGAAGGGAAATCAAGGCAGGAACTTAAAGCAGACACCTGAAAGCAAGCCTGCTTGCTGTCCCACACAGCGTTACTTCTGACCAAGGAAATCATTTCACAGCCAAAGAAGTGTAACAGGCATTGTGGAAGATGCTGCTAATGTTAGCCAGGTAGGTATATACACAGCTAGTTTTTAACATACCTCGTGATCACCAACCTAGGGAATGGTGGCACTCACAGTGGGCTAAGCCCTTCCACACATCAGTAACAAAGATTATTTCCCTGTAGGCATGACCAATGTCAGTATAATCAAGGCAATTCCTCAACAGCTCGATTTTAGGTTCTATCAAGTTGACAGTTGAAGTACATGGGAGTGTTTAGAGAAAAGAAAGAGAAGGGGGAAAAGGTGTAATTATAACCTAAAACATGTAAAATGTCATTTTAAAAAAGCTAATCAGGTCATGTGAAAATCACCTGTCTTGAATGAGCATTGATTTGTCAAAGCTATATGGAAGGGTCAGGACAGTCTGGTGATAAGCTCTCCTTAGGAGAACATAGCCTTGACTGTGTGAAAGCGTCTCAGAAGGGTTTCAGTCTCCAGATTTACCACTCCTTCTCTGTCTCTGCTTTTTCAGAAATACTTTCCTAGAAGTATCAAACTACTTTGAATAAAAAGTAATAGATAAATAAATACTCTATGTAAAATAATAAGAGATTATCAACGCAATACAATTTAGTGCAACATTATAGTTGTAAATTGAAATGAAAAAAAATCCTTCTTTTCCCAAGATGCTTTTGTAATGTTTTGGGACAATTCTGTCACACCTTGTTCTAAATCGCAAGCATATCTTAGTGGAATTTTCTTTCTTATGGGTTAAAAATGGTTTTATTATGATCAAATAAGAGACAATAGGAATTGAATATATACTAAATTACAAGGCTTATACCTTCAGTTTCAGGGGAGGGGTATGAACAGTTTTGACAGTTATGGATGAATGAACTTGTGGGTGAAGCTACAATCCCCAATGCACCTTCAGTCTCTATCTGCCCCATCTCTTAACACTTCTTCTTGTTCTTGCTACCAGTTTCTTTTTTCTACTTTCCAAAGAAGTATTCCTGCTCCAAACAGTATTACACCAGCAACCAAAATCTCTTTTCCATTCTAGTCATAACTGCTGTCTGGTCCATGTCAACTTTCAGGAGTCAGGTGTCTCCTTGCTATGAAGAAGCATTTTCCTCTTATCATCAAACAAATGTGATGGGCTGCCACTTCTCTCTACCTCTTCCCTGCCTGCTGGTTCACTTTCTCAACCCCTTTCCATCCCCGCACTTCTTGGAGAGATGAGGTTCCTCAGCTCCTAGGAAAATGGGGGCTGCATATGGTGAGCCTCTCCTCCGACAACTCACCTTAGAGCCACATAAGGGCAGCCCTTCAAGATCACCATCTCAAGGTGAGAACGAACAGAACTTTACCTGCCTTTGAGCTTCCGCTGAGTTCCTCTGCTCCCCCATGCTCCTCAGTCAACTCAAACCCCAGAAAGGTTGTTGGCCATCTTCCCGGGACATTGCCCATTCTGAACCATTGCAAGGTCTCTTCCAGAGACTGAAAACTGCTGGTTTTCAGTCACGACAAAGACTTTGTTGTTCACAAAGAACACACGGTGTCTGTGCCCAGTCATTGTCCAGGTACTTCTAAGGTTATGGCAGCAGCACACTCAGCCCGCTCCATAACATTCACTACTGCTTACTCACACTGATTGCCACACCAGACTGCAAAAACCACTGGAACTACTGGTCTAATTTTTTTTTTCTTTTTGGCCATAGAAGATGTTTATCACATGGATGAATAAAGGCAAAACTAGTGTTTGATTCTTCAAATACCATAAGAGTATAGCTGCTACAATATCTAGTGCGGTAGCTTAGACCTAATTAGCAAGCAGTAAAATGCTTGTAGACAAATGCAGGGATAAGAACCCTAAGGACGACAGCTGAATTCAGCGGTACCCTGAGTCAGCTGGGAAAAGTCCTTCTACCGTGGTTCTCGCCTGATCTCTCAGTGGGCTTCTTGCTCTGTACTTGGCCCAGATGAAAGCTAGAAAAAATGGGAGAGAAAAAACCAAAAGTAATAATGTGCGATGGAAACTAAACTGCCACATTCAAAAACAATATTCCTCTCTGTTTCTTTCAACTCCTACCGTTGCATACCACCCCTCCCCAGAGGAGAAGATCACTGGAAATACACTCATAAGAAAAAAAAAAAACACTACTATTTTTTACAAAAACTGTGCTATTTAAATTCTCACTCATGAATATGTAGTTAATATTGACTAATGGGAACCCTAAAAGGAAGAAAGCTAAGGCTTTTTAAGGCAAATCCATTGAAATTAAGGTCATCTGTAAGAAATTTGTTTAAATTTTTTTTCTGAGCCACATCCAAACTCCAGAGGGCATGTTAAATAATGAAAGTGTAAACTATTGGGATTTGGTGCTGGTTAGTATGTTGGCACAGTACATAGATCCCTGGGTGGTTTAAAAAAAAAAAACTAAAATTTTTTTCTTCTTCCTTTATCTAGAAACCTCCAAAATTAAAACAGTTTTCTTTGTGGAGTAATGCTAACTAAACTATACTCTAATATTTTCATTCAATGACTTGGAAAGTCATGAAAATGCTTGCTTGGGGAGTTGCCATGCAGAAAAAGAAAGAAAGAACCATATCAGGAGGGTTTTTAAAAGAGAGAGATAATACAAAGAGTTCCAAGGATTGTCACAATCTGATCTGCATAAATAAAAGATAATGGCTTCAGTGAGCTGGCCAGCCTTTCTGCGGAGTGATCGGTCTGTGGAGAGTCATGTCTGAGAGGCTGCAGGTCATTATGGCAGGAGAAAGCCTATTTCTCATTTATATTAAAGAACCTCGCCTGTTAAGGGCTTGATTTGAATCTCAGACATAAATGTGCATGGGGCTGCACACCTTGTTAAGTCAATTGCTACATATGCATGCTCTCCCTAATACACATATGGATTTTATCACGCACAACCCAACCATTACTCCAACTGTTCTTCTCCTGATTTGGAAAGGATAACATTTAGGTAGATCAGAAGTGCTCAAATAGACAGGATTACAGCATCCATTTTTCTCCTGAAACAGATTTTTTTTTCCTAATTTTTTCATAAAAGAAACAAATTTCCTTTTTCTTAAATGGAATTTGCTACATCAATAGAAGAAGAAGGTTAAATTGTTTCCAGCTCTGTTTTACATGTTTGATTTATCTGATTATCTAGTTTCAGGCAAGATGGATTGTTCCAACTTAGCATTTGGAGACTTTGCAATGAAAATATTGACATAAAAATAGAAAGTGCAAGAAACAATACCCAAGAACAAAAATGAACTAAGAAGTCAAGGAAAAACCACAGCCCAGTGGTTCTCAACTTTATTAATGCTGAGACCCTTTAATACAGCTCCTCATGCTGTGGTGACCCCCAACCATAAAATTCTTCCATTGCTACTTCCCAACTGTCCTTTTGATACAGCTATAAATCATGATATAAATATCTGATATGCAGGACACCTGATATGTGACCCCCGAAGAGGTATGACCCACAGGCTGTAAACTGCGGGGTGCTGGGAATTGAATCCTGCTGTTCTGGAAGAGTGGCCAGTACTCTTAACCAGTGAGCCATCTCTTCAGCTCCCTTGAATTCTTAGAGTGATATGGGCATAGCAAGATGGTTTCTTTGGATAGGAATCTTGAAATGGCTGTAGTTTTAACAACAGACTTACTTTCTAAGTCTTCTGGTTGAGAAATTCATGCATCATTTCATTCAGGTACACTCAAGCCCTAGTGAGCTGATTGGCATTAACAATCCAAAAAACTATTCAGGCCCCATGGAATGGATAGTCAAACCCCAGTTAGGATGTGATGGGTTCTCATGCCGCAGCTGAGATTAGCCTTCAGCACCTAGAGTCCCAAGGCAGGAATCCCCGACAGTGCTGCAAGAGAACAGATCACAACAGCAGTCATGGGTTCCGAAGCAGCTTGAACCCATGGATCACCAAATTGGCCAGCCTACACACTCAAGAAACCACTGTGGTGTTACAAGGTCTCTCTTCATGCCCAGAGGCCATCCTGTACAGAGAAGCAGGAGCTCATACAGCAGGAAAGCCTGAGCCGCACCTAGACAGGGCTAGAGCCCATTAGACCCTGCAAAACTCTGGAGAGGTGTGGATACTTTGTGTGACCATTTTTAAGGCTTCTCATCAGGGCAAAAACTTCAGCTGGAAAACAACCAACAAAACTGAAAACTCAGGAATCAACCTCTTTTTAAGCACATCTCAGTTCACCTGTGTTCAGTCTTCTGTGGACATCAGAAACTGATCATCTTGAACTCAGGCTAAAGGACCTAGATGGGCATTACATTTATCCTGAACCTAAGACTATTAAAATAAAAACAAGAATAAGAATGCCATCTACTGGTGTGGAAGGCAGTGAGACTCCAATAAATCCACAGTGAGCAGAGGAGACTGAAGATGTTTCTGATATTTTACTATGAAGATAACAGCTGGAGGACGTAGTATTAAATAACAGTGGTAATAAAGGATGTAGGTAAATAAAAAAAAAAAAAGATTCCTTCTTAACTAGTATATCCTTCACCATCATAACTATTGTGTAGTATTCCCAGCTAACAGAACTGTAGGTTCCACTCTGACCCGGAAGAAGTTAATGTATTGGCACAAAACAACTGCCTTCCTGGCTTGTTTCGATGTGTGAAGGCAACCTGATCTTGAACTTTTTATTTTAAAGTGTCTTTGCGAAGCGGCTTGCTGAGGCAGACAGATGAAAAGTTGTGGAATTGTTCTCTCTTTGTTTTTCCACATATTGGAGTGGTGCTGGATTATTTACGTGTTTTTGCAGAAGACACAGCAGGCACAGGTGAACGGTGTGCTCAGTGCTGGCCTCTGTACATGATCAAGTCTATGAATTTCCTCATGTGGCTGGAGACACATTTTTTTCACCTTTTTAAATTGAACTATTATGTCTACTCGCTCGTTATTTCAAAGTCCTTTTTAAATAGTGATATTTCATTGGATATTGTTCATTAAAATGTCCACACCCCCAAGGTTTATTTGATTGAATATAAATATCTCATTGTTATAGCACGATTTACTAAAAAGGTAAAATTATCCTTCCCCACCCCCATACTAAAGTGCTTTGGCACATTTGCCAAATTCTAATTGATAAATATGTGGGCAGATTCCTGGATTTTCTAATCCCTTCCATTATTTGTTTATCTATATACCAGCTTTTCAATTTGTTGATAGTTATAGCTTTATACTAGGTCTTGAATTAGTTATTGCAAATCATCTACTTGATTATTTTCCAAGATTTTTTTAAATCTATTTTAGTCTCATATAAATATCAAAATCAGCTTGTAAATTTCTACCAAAAAAAATGAGCTATAGAAATCAATTGAGATTGTGTTGCTTTTCTAAGTTAATTAGGAGAAAAATGACTAGTAGTGCTGATTTTTTATATGAATATAGTGTGATTTTACATTTATTTAAATCTTTAATTTTTTATGAAGCAATCATTTGTAGAATAAACCTTAACTCAAAAAGAATCCATAGGCCTAAATGCAAGGATTAAAATTATAATCATTCCGAAAGTAGGAAAGAATGACTTTATGATCCTGGGTTTGACAAAGATTTCTTAAATCTTACCAAAAAGAAATAACACAAACTAAATAATAAGTGAGACTTCACCAAAAGCACAGAAGAGGGGGCAGAAAGATCTTAAAAACCAGAAGTCCCAAACACCTATTGCTCGCCGGTGTCTCCTGCGCTTGACAGGGAAGCCTCACTCAGGAAATCTCAACAACATGGCTGCCAAAATAAGGCCTGTATAACAAAAGGGCCAGCTGACAGGACAGCATAAATGGGGAAGTTATCTTAAGCTTCCACACCAAGGTGAAGAGCTCCAGGCAGTTGAGGGAGGGAGAGTCAGTTTTCCCCCAGGACAATGTACATGATAGGCTAACCAGTCCTGCATGATTATCCCTAAACACAAGTATGAGCGAGCAACACTAACAGACTCAGTAAGTTGCACATTTAAATCCATATGCGTGTGAATGCATGTGTATGTGTGTAACGATAATTTAGAAAGAAGATGTCATTCATTTGAGAAATAGTGGTGGAACAGGGGACAAAGTGGGATGGAAATGATGTAAATTCAAACTCACACATGGAATTCTTAAAACTAAAAAGCTAATTAAATAAAGAGACTTATACTCAGAAATTTTAAAAAATTCCACCTTATTATTTTGTGGGTTTGAAATGAATTAACCTAGCTTGCCTATAGATTATCTCCTCTCTCCCTCTTCCCTCAGCCCCAATCCCTCAGGCTCCTCTCTAGCTGCAACAAAACACTAGCTGCAGCCTCCTTCCCGGCCTGCCTATATCATCTGTGGATCCCGCAGACCATCCTCTCGCCGTAATCCAGCCCCCAACTCAAGCAGGCATTCCCTGTGAATACACCACCTAAACAGTTAAGTAAAACAGGCAACACACAACCATCACGCTCTCCAAAAATCCAAAGAGGAAACAGAAACCAAGGAACAAAACACCTACCCAATGAAGACAAATGCAGAAATCAGCTCCCAGACCTATAACCATCCCAACACCAGGTGCCTAGATGCCAGAGTAAAACACAATCAATAATAACAGCTGGGGCAGTCTGTCTCCACTGTCCTTCCACAGCAGGTCCTGAATGTTCCAACACAGCTGAAGCAAGCAGGAACCACAGAGGCAAGCTTGACCAACAGAGTACAATAAACAGAAGAGAGAAACTCAGGCACTGAAGATACAATAGAAGAACTGGATACGCTGGCCAAAGAAATCTTAAAGCTAAAAAATTCCTGACACGAAATATCCAGGAAATCTGGGGCACTCTGAAAAGACCAAACATAACAATAATGGGAATCGAAGGGAAAGAATGATGCCAGATCAAAGGCCCAAAAGATATTTTCGACAAAATCATAGAAGAAAATCTTCCTAACCCAAAGAAGGAGATGCCTATAAAGGTACAAGAAACATACAGAACACCAAAGAGACCAGACCAGAAAAAAAAAGTTCCCTAACCACATAATAATCAAAACACTAAACATACAGTACAAAGAAAGAATATTATAAGCTACAAGGGAAAAAGACCATATAAAAGTAACATGTAAAGGCAGACCTATGAAAATTACACCTGAAAATTTCCCAATGGAAACTCTAAAGGGCAGAAGTGCCTGAGCAGATGTTCTGCAGACTCTAAGAGACCACAGATACCAGCTCAGATTGCTAAACCCAGGAAAACTTCCAATCACCATAGATGGAGGAAATAAGATATTCCATGATAAAGTCAAACTTAAACGATATCGGTCTACAAATCCAGCCCGACACACGGCGCTGGAAGGAAAACGCCAACATAAGGAGGTTAACTACACCCATGAAAACACCGGAAATAGATGATCTCAACCAGCAAAACCAAAAGAAGGGAGGCACACGTGCAAACATGGCATAGTCAGATCTAATGGGAACAGAAAAAGTCATGGAGCCAGCACAGCTGTTTGACAAAAATCCATCAAAACTGAGATGTTTGATGCAATCACCAGCGCCCCATCTTTCACTAAATTTTGGTATTGATCTCCACGTGTTGCACACTTGGGGGGAGGGCTTTTAATATTTGTACAACTTGAGGATATTGGCTTGATGGGGAAATTCTTATGAACTACGTAGGACTTCTCCCAAAAGTACTGCCTCTACGCTTCCCCAAGAAAGTCCTGTGCATATGATGCCTCCTGCTTTTAGCGAGATACCCTTATCTGGCCTACTTAAAGGTCTTCCTTATGCCCTGGAGGTTTTGACTCAAATAATGCTGCCAGAGCCTCTCCTTATGAGGCTCTGACTCCACATTACTCCTGGAACATCTGCCCCTGCACTTACTCAGGAGAAAGATAACCAGAACAAAGTAAACTTAAAATGGTAAACAAGATTTGCTGGGCTAGAAAAGTTGGGAACAGATCAGATTAAAAGTTTCTCCCTCTTACCAGGCCACAGAAGAGGACAATGCAGCCACTTTTGATGAGAACTGATAGACTAAGATCAGAAAGAAGGAGAGGAGGACCTCCCCTATCAGTGGACTTGGGGAGGGGCATGCAAGCAGAAAGGGGAAGGAGGGTGGGATCAGGAGGGGAGGAGGGAGGGGTTTATGGGGGGATACAAAATGAATAAAGTGTAATTAATAAAAAATTTTTAAAAAGTTTAAAAAAAAGTTTCTCCCTCTTTATACACTTGATTGGCTATGTAGCATGTGAGATTGGGGGCCACATATAGTATACCCCTCGAGGAAAAGATACAGTAACAACGTTAGATTCTCTGGAGTTATCTCTGCCCTAAACAGAGGCTTATACTGACGGACAAAGAATGGTATGGATAAATGATAAAAGAATCAAGTATTAAGACCTCCTCTTCTTAGGAGAGTTAGCTCATACAGGGCCACTGTGGTGTCATATGAGCAAGGAGATTAAACATATAAATAAATTCTACACAGATATTAAATGTAAGCATTGCGTTATGGCAGAAATTCAGTAATAACTGCAGTAGTTTGGCCTAAAGAATTTTCTAATGACAATTAGTACTCTGACTATTAAAAGTTGATACTCTACTGCGTGGGACATGGCAATCTGCCCAGGCTGGCTTGGAGATTTTCTTTCTGTCTTGTGTCCTTAAAAATCTCAAGATTCTTAGAAGTTGTGTTATCGGGTTAATAAGGGGAAAGGATTATAAAAGATAACTCTGTCCTGTCACAGTTTATCAATGACGACTAAACTTATGATGAAGAGGAAGTTAAAGCATATGTCCAGGGACAGATATGGTATGATCGATGTTTTGGAATAACATGCATCCATCCCTGCCTACTGAGTACTGCATAAATAAAGAAGCACTCTAACTGCTAGTCAATCAGGCTGCGAAATTTCCTCTGACCCCTCTGCCTTACTCACTCCTTCCTCACAGACTACTTATTCATCTGGCTGTTGCTAGGGTGGCCTCTAGCAATCACACACACACACACACACACACACACACACACAAACACACACATACTCCAGCACCACTACCAACAACAAAATAACAGGAATCAACAACCATTGGTCATTGATATCTCTCAATCCCCCAATAAAAAGACACAGACTAACAGAATGGAATAAGAAATGGGATCCCTCCTTCTGCTGCATCCAAGAAACATACAACATCAAGGATAGCCATTACCTAAGGTTAAAGGGTTGGAAAAAGACATACCAAGCAAAGGGACCTAAGAAGCAAGCTGAGGTAGCAATTTTAATATCTAAACAATAGACTTTAAACCAAAGCTAATCAAAAGAGATGAGGAAGGACACTACACATTCATCAGAGGAAAAATTCACCAAGATGACATGTCAGTTCTTAACATCTATGCTCCAAACACAAGGGTACACAAGCATGCAGAAGATACAGCTTACATCACACGTTAATGCTCACACGCTCATACCCCACTCAATACCCCACTCTCACCAATGGACAGGACATTCAGACAAAAACCAAGTAAAGAAATACTGGAACTAACAGATGTCATAAGCCAAATGGACCTTACAGCTATTTACAGAACATTTTAACCTAACACAAAAGAATATAACTACATTCATGGAACTTTTTCCAAAACTGACAGCATACTTGGACACAAAGCAAGTCTCAGCAGATGCAAGAAAATTAAAATAACTCCCGAAATTTTATAAACTATCGTGGATTAAAGGCGGATATCAACAAGAACAGAAACAACAGAACGCTTACAAAGTCATGGGAACTGAGCAACTCTCTACTGAATGAAAAATGAGTTGACAGAAATAATAAGGTAAAGAATTCAGTGAAAATGAACACACAGTATACCCAAACTCATGGGCACAATGAAAGCAGTGCTAAAAGGGAAGTTCACATAACTCTAAGTGCCTACATTGAGAAAGAGTGAAATCTCATTCTAGCAACTTAATAGCACACCTGAAAGCCCTAGAACAAAAAGAAGTAAGCACACCTAAGAAGAGTAGATGATGGCAAAAATGAGTGCTGAAATCAATAAGACAGAAACAAAGAGAACAATACAAGAATCAATGAAATAAAGAGTTGGTTCTTTGAGAAAATCAACATGATAGACAAACCCTTATCCAAACTAACTAAAAGGCAGAGAGAGAATATCCTAATTAACAAAATCAAAAACAAAAAGGGATGTAACAACAGACACAAGAAAATCTAGAGAATAATTAAGGACATACTTTAAAAACATACACTCTAAAAATGTGAAAAATCTAAAAGAAATGTACAGTTTTATTGATAGGTACCGCTTACCAAAGTTAAGTCAAGATCAGATAAGTATTTAAATGGAACTATATCCCCAGTGAAACAGAAGTTGCCACTAAAATGTTCCCAACTAAAGAAAGCCTAGGGCCAGGTGGTTTTAATGCAAAGTTGCAGAATTCTACAAGGCTTTCAAAAAATAGTAAACACCAACACTCCTCAAATTATTCCACAAAACAGAAACAGAAGGAACATTGCCCAATTTTATAAGGCTACAGGCACCCTGGTACCGAAACAAAGATTCAACAAAGAGAATTGCAGACCAATTTCCCTCATAAAAGTTGATGCAAAAACACTCAATAAAATACTCATAATCCAAATCTAAGAACACATCAAAAAGGTCATCCACCACTATCAGCTAAGCCTCATCCCAGAGGCTGAACATATGAAAATCAGTCAATGTAATCCACCATATAAACAAACTGGGGGAAAAAAAAAACACATGGTCATTTCATCAGATGCTGAAGAAGTCTTTGACAAAAATCCAACACCCCTTCATGATAAAAGTCTCTGAGAGATCAGGGATACAAGGCACATACCTAAAGATAGTAAAGGCAATACACAGCAAGCAGATAGCCAACAACAAAGTAATTGGAGAGATACTTAAAGCAATTCCACCAAAATCAGGGACAATGTTGGCCACTCTTTTTGTATCTATTCAGTATAGTACTTTGAAGTTTTAGCTAGAGTAATTTCCTACAGTAAAGACAACTATAGGAAATCAAGAGAATACAAATTGTAATGGAAGAAGTCAAAAATACTGTTATTTGCAGATGCTATCATAGTTTACATAAATATTGCTAAAATTTCCAGTAGGAAATTCCTATAGCTGACCAACTCCTTCAGCAAAGTGGCTAAATACAAGATTAACTCTAAATGGATTAAAGACCTCAACATAAAACCAGACATACAGACCCTGATAGAAGAGAAAGTAGGGCATAGCATTGAATGCATTGGCACAGGAGATGACTTTCTGACCAGAACACCAATAGCACAGGCACTAAAATCAACAATTAATAAATGGGACTTCATAAAACCGAAAAGTTTCTGTAAGGCAAAAGACCCCATCAGTAGAAGTGACAGCCTACAGAATGAGAAAAGATTTTTTATTTTTACCAACTTCACATATTAGAGGGCTAATATCAAAAATATATAAAGAACTCAAGAAAGTAGATATTAAAAAGACTAAATAATCTATTTAAAAATGGAGTACAGAGCTGAACAGAGCATTTTCAATAGAAGAATCTCAAATAGCAGAGAAACACTTAAATGCTTAATATCCTTAGTCATCAGGGAGATGCTAATCAAAATGACTCAGAGATTCCATCTCACACCCATCAGGATGGCTAAGATCAGTAACCCAAATGACAACTCATGCACCCAAACGACAGTTCACAACTTCATTTCCAGGATATCCAACAACCTCTTCTGGCATCTATGGGTATCAAGCACAAATGTGATATACAGATACACATATAAGCAAAACACTCATATGCATAAAATAAAATAAATAATGTAAAATTAAATAAATCTAAAAAAAAATAACTAAGGCCACATTCCTAGATGATATGAAGAATTGTTACCACAAAAATCAGAGTCAAGCAACCTGGTTGCTAAATAGTTAAAGAATTAAACAGATATTTGGCCAAAGAAAACGTACAGATAACAAATACATAGAAAGTTGCCCAATGTCAGTATTTGTTAGAAAAATACCAGGTAGATAATAGACACAGGTGTGACAGAGGGGGAAAGGTGGGAAATAGGGGAAGGAGAGACTTAACGAAGGAGGTGGAGCAAGAGTACCACAGAAAGAGAGCTGGAAGGGAGAAAAATGATACTAGGGATGTTTGAAATAATACAGAAACATTATTTTATATGCTTACTAAAAATATGTGTATTTTATGTATGTATGTATGTATATATAAACACACATATATAATTATGTCACACAGGGTAATAATGGTGCCCTGGGAGCCAGACTATCTGAAAAGATAATAGTGCCAATGAAGGGAAACTGCCCTTCAAGTTATTGGTCAGAAGGTTCCAAGAGACCCCCAAAGCAAAATAAACTAGCATCATTGTCCTCCATAGCCCCAAAGAACTTGAGAATTAAGAGCCTGTGGCTGAAGACACCACATACAGCAGACACAGGACCTGGAGGACTTGAACTGATATTCACCTGGAAAAGTCTTCTTCCTGAGGACTAGCTCTTCTAGTACTGAAAGGTGCTATATAAGCTGACAAGAGAAAAAAGCGATCAATTTTCCTACTTGGCTGTAAAGCCTGCAAAACACAACTCGTGACTGGCCCAGCAAAATATCCTCAATGGTGTAATAGTCGCACTATTATGAAGGGGATAGCCAATAGCTGACTGATTGGACTTAAAGCTTGCTCATTCGAGGAGAAGCCCTGGCTGGCCCTGTAAGCCTAGTCAACTACACGTTGACTGGAGCTGACAGAGACCCTCCAGGAGTACCTATTACTATTTCCCTAAATCAATATAGCTTCTAACGGTATCCTAAATATCTCTCCTTATACCCCCGGCTATGTGCAGCTCTCGCACTTCACCAAAGGAGTTTCCTGTTTTGCAGCCAGACGAAGGTCACTACAGAGACCCACAACTTGTCACCAGGCAGTTAACAAGGGCCTGTGTGGTGCCAGCCCCGGCTGGTGTATCTACAAAACAATCCCCCCACCGAAGGCTCAGGAGACATCAAGAAGAGGCAGAAAGACTGTAAGGCCCAAATGACCAGGTTGCCTGATGCAAGACAGTGCCTTCTAGGCATGACAGGGAAGCTGAGCCCCTCAAATCTCAACAACATGGCTGCCCAAGAATGGAGGAATAATGACAAGGTTACCCGCTTCCTAGTCCGTGCTAGTAGCCCAAAACACATGAACGTATGTGCAACATGTACTTAGAATGTGTGTCCGTGCATGTGTGTGTGCGCGCATGTATAAAACAAGCATATTCTCCACACAACGGAGAGTCATGGATAGAGTTTTTGTCAAAAATAAATAGGATTTCTACGGTAAGGACATAACAGCCAATCTCTAAAGGGAAAAAACATTTACATCCTAGATTCTACCATTAATTAAAAAGTTGAGCATCCCTAATCTACAAAATCCAAAGTCTAATACTCTCCAAATTCGGGAATTTTTCAGTGTCAACACTATCACAAGAAAAATTCTAAATCTGCTTTCTCATTAGGGTTATAGCAAAAAAAAAAATGTTGCAAAAAATTGTCTTTAAGCATGTGAAACATGAATGAATCTCAAATGGATAGGAATCTTGATCTCAAAATGCGTTGCTGTGTATGTACATATATTTCAAAATCCATAGGAAAAACTGAAATCCAAAATATCTCTGGTGCCAAGTATTTCAACAAAGACATTCAATCTGTACTATTCTGATTGCATTACCTATTCCTCTAGAGGAAATGCTTCTGAATGTGTAAGGCAGATCATGTTGATCCTTTCCACAAGAACACTCCAGGGCTTCCTTCTGCCTTATGCTAAAAGCTAATCTCTTATAAAGGCCAAGAGGGGCCCCCATCCATCTGAACTATCCTATCTTCTATATCACCATGATTCTTCAACTGTCCCTGCTTTCTGATATTCCCCTAACATACATTCTCTCTCTCTCTCTCTCTCTCTCTCTCTCTCTCTCTCTCTCTCTTTCTCTCTCTCTCTTTTCTTTCCACTTCTTCCATAGCTTTGGTCAAATATCCCTTTCCCTAGCCACCCTATTTAAAATCACAAATCTCTTTTCACTGGTTTCCCCTGTAGCCTCAATCACCATGGCATTCTGCATTTAGTCATTTGCCTTATCGGCTGTTGGTCTCTCCACACTGTAATTTGCTACTGTCTGCAGCACACAGAGCATCACATTAGGCAATTTATATATGTTGACCTTGTTTGATTTGTACAATGGCTCTGAAATGGTAATTCTTTGTCTTGGAATAATAAGGAAACAAACTAAAGGAGAGTGAGTGACCCTCGACTATCAGGGTCTGCAGAGGAAGCATTAAAGCTCAGTTCTGCAAAATGAGGCCCATCAAAGGTGAGTGGTGGATCAAGGAGGAGCCCATGGGGAAAGGTGAGTGGTGGATCAAGGAGGAGCCCATGGGGCCCCACCCCTTCCTCATGAAGTACTGGATACAAATGGATTCTGAAAAAGACGTGGTCATTGTCTTCAGTTGTGCAGCCACAGAGGTTCCCACCATGCTCCAATGGCAAGATCAGAGATAATCCTGGTTAAACTCAATGGGTCTCAAAATAAGAAAGACATTTTTTAAATAATTGTAGGGAGAAGGGAGGTCAACAGAGGTAGCAGGAACATTGGAGAGGGCAGGGGTTCTTCAGATCTACTTAATATGTGTATGAAATTAGGAAAGAACAAGTTCAGATTGTTAAAATTCTCGCTTCTGTCAAACACTGTGGTCCATTATTTTCTCCCGTGACTCAGGACCTTCTATGGTGGGACAGACAGAGCCTGAAGACAGACACACTAACCACAGACCCTTCTCACCCTCATCCCTTCGTTGAATTTAAGCGGTCACTTCTTCAAGATGTTGCTGCAGACCCTGCAACCTTAAAGAAGGAGATATCTCAAGTTAGCGGTGTTTTATACTTTTGGGGGTGTATTAGATGGTGGGTAGAGTCTATCCTTCAGGCCGGCACTCAGCTCGGAGGCTGACGACCGATGCAGCAGAGGGCTCTGGATTACAGAACCAAGATTCCAGGGCCACGTTTCATCAGCTTCCCCGGAGACATATTAGAGAGAATTTCAAGGAAATAAGTGAATCACTGCTTCCTTTCTCAATTACAGATTGCCAACTGACAGTGGTATTTCTGTTGATGTACTATTGGTTTTGCAGTAAACTTGAAGCTGGGGAGTGTAGAAAATGTCTGTAAATCCTCAATGCCCAGCACATTAAAAAGAAAGGGGAAAAGGAAGAGAAAAACAAAACCATCATGAACATTTGCTGACTGACTCAATGGAACGAATAAATGAATGATGCCTAGAAAGAACTGAGAAAGGTATAACTCCCCTAAACAGCAATACAGTCTCTTAAAGGATCCTTTTATCTTTTCTCCTGACTTGAAACATAGACAGAACTATCTTAAATAACGCTACTGCAATGGGGTTTTAAAGTGATTACTGCATATCACAATAAGTAATGTTCCAATTTAGAGCTGTGGGTGATTGGTTCAATATGGAACGGCAGCGAATGCTAAGAAAAGTGTCTGAAATCCAGTAGCTTATTGGTTAAATATTGGTTTAATTTAAATCTGAATCTTAATCCAGGCATCGCCCCCCCCTCCTCAGGCAGCCCCTTTTAAGCTCTCTCTATCGTATGGCAGTATTTGCATCTGTGTCTGTGTACTATATTACATCATAAATACTGGAAATCAGGGACGGTGGCTTATTCTTACAACTGAAAACAACACTGTGAAGTTAGTAGGCATTCACACAGTATTTCTGAAGTCTAATAGATTTCTCCCTAGCCCCTCCCATAAATGAAGACAGATTTTTTTTTTTTATGAAGAGTCAGGTGTGATAACTAGTTTAGGCACATATCAGGATGGAAAAAGGACATATTTATAAGTAGCTGGGCTGCCAGTCAAATAGCTTCATAAATATCACATCAGACATACCACAAGGCCACCTGATGGACTGTGCATAATAAAATCATTATCACAGTTCCTCTAATAAAGCCATGATGATTTCACATGTACTGACCACATGCAATCATCAATCCTGGTATACATTTACATTCAACAGCTCACTTAGTCCAAAACCAGCTTCACTGATCTACACTGATGATTACCCATTTTCTGGATGAGCAAACTAAGGTGAAATCACTGAGCAAATCTGGAGTCACACATACGGTTGAAACAGGACAGGGCTGGGTTGTACGAGTTCATAATCTCTGATTTTAACATTAGGTTTATTACATTTCTTTATTAAGAAATTTATCTTTTGCCTGTTGGCTGTCTTTATTTGCTCAGATCATCCTTCATTTCAACAAACTTTAGACTTTGACAGATAGCCTTCCAATGTAAGGCCTGGCTCTTTGTAGGAGCTAAGAGAGTTGGTTCTTGATTGCCCTGCACTGTCCTATCACTTACAGTAATAATTACACAAGTAAAAGTGTAATAAAGTGGGAGGTTTTAACCCATATTTTATGAGACACAAATGGGCTCTAAAAAGCCGCCATTTTATTATTTCCTTTAGAGATACTTAATAGGTAATGTCAGTAGTAAAGTTTAGTGCCCAACCGGCACTTAATATTCCTTTCCCCCAGAATGGTCAGCTCCCTTAATGGAAGAATGATCAAAGGAGAGTGAAGATGTGTGCGAAGATCTCAGTGATCCACTCTCGCATCAATGAGATAAAAACTGCAATGTGGAGGAGTTGGGATTAAAGTGTTGCAACAGCTATACAGATTGGGCAACCAGGAAAAGCTGAAGAAAAAAAAAAAAAACCAGAATGAGGATATTATCCAGAAAATTAAAATTGTATGTGGCTGTACTCACAGCGTATACCACCTGGAAGAAATGGCCCTAAATTGTAGACACAGCATGAAACAGGCATTGCTGAGTTGGTTCATTTCACATTAACTCATATTATCTGACCTCCTCTGACATAGTTCAACATCTAGACATTTTTCATTCCTCTCTAATAAACTAAACATCTCTTCACCTTGGAACAGCTAAATTTCCAGTAACTCCTCTTAGGCTCAAAGCTGCCGACGGGCTGAATTCGTTCCAGTCCTTGCCTTCTCGTTTCAACCTCGGCTCTCATTTTGCATTTTCTACTAAAAAAGAATATACGTTTATGTTTGGGTCTTACTGAAAGTAGTTTTTCAGCTCAAAAGTCAGTTTGCCACAGAGCCCGGTTATCCTTTCTCAGCCCCACCAACCCAAATCTAGAACACTCACTTGAGTACTTCCGGAATCCCCACACCAGGTAACTCACAGTTGTTGCTCCCCACTGCCTAAAGGTACAGAAGCTTCTATCAAATTTTGCATTACGTAATCTGGATATTTAATTAGAGATATACAAGTTTAAACTTTCTATATCCTCCTGGAAATTTTAGTATATTGCTATTATTTAAGGACCTTTTATATCCTTTTATATGAAAGTCTGTTCTGTGTGCTATATAAATCTATGACTTTTGTTTTGGTGATTATTTTTTTGGCCTGTACGACTTACATCCCTTAAAACCACCCTATGCCTTTCCTTAACTTTTTTATCTGACTTACAATCTTTCAAATTCAGTATGATTGCCCCCGTATTGGCTAGTATATTCAATCTGTGCCATAGTTTTGTCAGCCTGACACAAACTAGACATACCCAGGAAGAGAGACCCATTAGTGGAAATGCCTCCATCAGATTGGACTGCGGTCACATCTGTGTGCCTTTTTCTTGATTGCTGATTGATGTGAGAGGACCCAGCGTACTGTGGAGCTTACAATCCCTTAGCGGGTGGGCCTGGCATGAATAGGGAAGTAACTGAGCAACCCAAGGGAAGCAAGCCAGTAAGTGTCACTCCTCCACCGTCTGGGCCTCAGTTCCCACCTCGAGTTCCAGAGTTCCTGTCCGACCCGGTTGCTGAAATGTAAAACAGACTCTTTTCTCTGGACTCTGTTCTGCTTGTGGTAGTGTATCACAGAAGCAATGTGCTCTCAGCGTTGTCTCATTGACATAGCTGGAATTTGTAACTTTTTTCTAGGTGTATTTATTCCCGGGCCTACATTGTCCAGTTTCATAGCGCAGTGTGCCGTGGTTAGCATTCAACTCAAAGTATTTTATCATTTCAGTCCTCTTTCCTTTTTTAATTCTTTGAATACTGAGAACAGTTTTTCTTTATTTCCAAAATGCGGAAGCATTACTTAACTTTGACTGTAGACTCAGCTGAGACCCCAAGGTTCCAAGAATACTCTGGTGGGAGGAAAACTACTTGTATTCATTTATGAGACCTAATAATATAATTTTACAAGGGCTATAATGTATAGTGATCAAATTAGATTACTTAACACTCCCATCTCTTCAAATAGTGTTATATCTCTGTGATGGGCACTACCAACCTCTTCTCTGGCTGTTTTAAAATGTGTGATTGGTGTTGCAGCTGATAATTAACACTCTGTGCTGTATGATGCTAGACCCAGCTTTCCCTCTGTGCCGTGGTACCCATTCCCTGTGCCCTTCCTGTACTCTGGTGGCTTCTGCTTCCCTCTGATTTTAGCATCCTTTAAAGAGTGAGAAGATAGTAGCTGATAACTGAGGTGTTTTGGGCATCTTTTTGTTTGTACTTGTCCCTGTGTCTGTGTGGCTCCATCTCACCTACCACCTTATGGCCTCTTGCCCAACGTGTGCTTTATTTCTGTGTGTACTCTATATCTGTGTGGGCTCCATTCTGCCTGGTGCAGATGTAGCCAGGCAGTGCCTTGCCCCACCCTGTGGCGCGTGCTCCTCTCTTCACTTCCTTTCCTAGAGATAGCTTCTTGGTCAGGCCATAGCTTGCAATGCCACCCACAAGAACAGCTGGGGGAAAGCACCAACTATTTGCTTTCTCTCTGTCTTTCTTGGAAGACAGGCATGAAAGTTATTGTCCATTGCTTGTCAGCCACATCCCTAATATTAGATGAAGCACCCAATTACCTTCAAGACTGGGATGGGAAAGAAGTAAAAGGGAGGTTTAAAGTAAAAGATCCTAAATCCTTAGTTTTCAAGAGCCACTTTCTTTTTTTTATTATTTAATTTTATTTTTTTCTTATCAGTTACATTTTATTAACTCTGTATCCCAGTCGTGTCCCGCTCCCTCCCAACCCCACCCTCCCTCCCTCATCTCCACCGTGCTCCTTTCCAAGTCCACTGATGGGGGGGGAACCTCCTCCCCATTCATCCGATCCTGTTTTATCAGGTATCTTCAGGACTGGCTTCAAAGCCCTCCTCTGTGGCCTAACAGGACTGCTCCTCCCTTGGGGGGTGGGGAGGTCAAAGAGCCTGCCCTTGAGTTCCTCTTAGAAATTGTCCTTGTTCCCCTCACTATGGGAAACCAATTGGTTACTGAGCTACCACAGGCTACATCTGAGCAGAGGTTTTAGGTTATATCCATACATGGTCCTTGGTTGAGTGTCAGTCTCAGAAAAGACCCTGTGCCCAGATATATTTGGTCCTTGTGGAGCTCCTATCCTTTCCCCATCATACTAACTCCCCTTCTTTCATATGATTCCCTGTTCTCTGCCGAAGGTTTGGTAATGAGTCTTTGTATCTGCTTTGAAAACACTGCTAGTTAGAGTCTTTCAGTTGTGCTCAGTAGACTCCTGTCATACATTCAATGCACATCCCATCTGTCTTTCTAAACGAGCATTGATCATCTTACTCCATGTCTGCTCCACAAGCCACTTTCAAAGGGCAGATTTTTGACATAGCCTTATAAAACAAAAGAAAATAATTAATCGCCTCACCAATTCTTATAATTATTAAATACATAATATAGACAAATCTATATTTTTATGGTTTTATTTAATTTTAAAGTGCTGATTTACTATGAAGATGTATTATTCATTATTGGTAATATGTTGATGTTAATAAATGATTTCTGTAATCTTAAGATAATTTTAATATGGATAAAAGCAAAGTTATTTATTTGATAACAATAATGGCTTTGCCTTAAAATTATTCCACTTCTCTATCAATTTATTTCACAAATGTTTATTGAGTCAGACTTCTTTTTTCTAGTGGTACTTCCATTTTGAAGCTCTTTCCAGGTCAGACATTAAGAACTTAATGCAGCCCAGTTGTTAAGTATCTTTCAGCCTCCTTTTCTTTTCCAGAGGAAAAGAATAAGGGTAACTGCATCACCAACAATAGCGACCTTGTAACATGAACGCTGAAGCCTGCCTGCTTTCTCCACACACCCACACAGTACACTGCTAAAGCAGGTGCTGTTGCATCCAAAGATATTCCTTTCAGATCATTCTTGTGTACTTTGCTCAAGAAGGTTCTAGAAAGTGCTTGAGTCATAACCAAGAAGAATTTGTGGTTCTGGGGTGACCTATTTTCTCTCACTACTTCTTTTACTTTGCTTTGTCAGTCAGGCTGTGGAGAAAACTAAGGTCATCAGAAGAAGCTGGTACCCGAGGCACAGAATCTCAACCCTCCAGGGTTGTGCTGAGAGGGACAGCACACACTCCCTGAGAGGGAATGACTGCCCAGACTTGAGAGCTGAGTCACTTCATAGCGACATTACTGAGAACAAATCCCATGAGTAGACGCACATCTGCTGCCTGCTCCAAAGGCATGCAATGAATACTTCCCCCCACCAAGGACTTCATCGAGGAAAACAGGAGGCTCCTCTCCTTGAGCCTGCAACTCGGCAACTCCCTGTTGACCCCTGTCTGAGGCTGAAGCTGATGCAAAAAATTCCATTTTTTTCTGGTTTTATCTCTTTTTTATGGCTGGGATATGTTATCTAGATCTTTGTACTGCTCATATTAATGTAGTCTCTAAACACAAGTCAAAATTCATTCTCTGATCCCAGAAGAGGCAATAACTACTTTAAAGAATTTCTCTCTACCAATTCTTTTTCCTAGGGAATCCAGCTGACAGGCCTGAGTTATTTCAGCTGGTTTAGATACAGGATTTTATGCACACATTTGTTTTTATATATACTCATAGGCGTTCTCACATATCTTTCACCTCTTTCAAAATTTAGAAGGAATAAAAACACGAGCCTTGAGTAAATCATTCAAGATCTATGGTCTGTCTGACCCGTCCTTTGTTTGGATGTGTCTCCTTTTCCCATCCCTGGCTTCGTCTAGTCTATTTTATTCCATTTCAAGAGGTCAGAGCAAGTCTCTTCGGCCTGCACTCTGAGGACCTTGTACTCATGTTGTTTAACCTGGGAGAAGAATCTAAAAACAAGCCTCCTCGGGGACTTGAGCACCAGAGTAAACTCCAGGAAGAGAGGTAACGTAGAAGGAAGAAGGCAAGCAGTAGTTCACTCTATCCCGAAGAAGAAGGCTGTGAAAGAAACGTATTTACACCTAAGTCAGTACATCCAGAGCATCCTTCAGCTTTCTAGGTAGGCTTCATATGGGGTTACTCTTCATAAGATGAAAAAGTGCATTGCAGCTGTCGAACTATTTGCCAAATAAAACAGCACTCAGCCAGAAAATGAAGGAGCAACGCCAGTAAAGTTGCCTGGTCTCTGTGGTAACTGCACTGAGCAATATCAATCACATTCCTTCATCATTTTAATTTTTAAATGGAGCAATAAATTTACATAGTATAAAAATATCACCATGTTTAACATTTCTTATTTGTCCTGACATTTTTATTATTCCAAACATAAAACAGTTTATATGTAAATTGCCATATGCTCTTAAGTTAAACCAATACAATACCGACTGGGGGAAAAAAACTCATTGTTTTGTTGTAAATGTGTATAACAACCCACTGCACAAATATTTCGAGAAAATTATAGAAAAGTGACACATAGACATAGAATGAAAACTCTGTGCATGACTCTAGTTGGGTCATGAATTCTGTTTTGTGCTTGGTTTTGCTTGTGTTCTAACAATAAGCGTGTTCTGTTTTAAGTAAGCAACATTAGGTGATTGTCCTAATTAGGGTTACTATTGCCATGAGGAAGCACCATGACCAGAGCAAGTTGGGGAGGAAAGGGTTTATATGGCTTACACTTCCACATCACTGTTTCATGCCCTGAAAAAAGGCATTCAAATAGGGCAGGAACCTGGAGGCAGGAGCTAATGCAGAGGCCATGGAGGGGTTGATCCTTGCTTGCTTACTCCCCATTGGTTGCTCAGTCTCCTTTCTTATATGATTCAGGACCACCAGCCCAAGGATGGCACCATCCACAATGAGCTGGGACCTCCCCCATCAATCACTAATTAAGAAAATGCCCTAAGGCTTGCCAACAGCCCGACCCTGTAAAGGCATTTTCTCAGTTGATGAGTGAGGAAAGTAAAATGACCAGTCAAACAGTGGAATAATATCCAGTAGTGGTAAGTACTCTGAAAAGAGGCAGCAATGGCAGGCCTAAAGAGGGTATGAAGTAGCCTCCTTTGCACTCTTCAAATACCATCTGGCTGCTATGTGGAGCACGAGCTACAGGGAGCAGAAAATGAACAGATGCAGTCAGAACTCTATGGTTTTACATAAAACAAGAAACAAGGACAGCTTGAACTACAGTGTTTATCCAAGTGCTAAGAGGAATGAGACGTTGAATCTTTTTTGAAAACAAAGGAAACAAAATTTGCTAATGGAGTATTAAAAAAAACATCAAGAATAATTTGAAAGTTGGAAAAATATTGTGTTGGGTAGGCATGGTAGCCCACACTTATAATCCCAGCACTCTAGAGACAAAGGCAGAAAAAAAAATCTCATTAAAAAGACAGCCTGAGCGACACAGTAAGATTCTGTCAACAATATTGTATGTGTTTGTGTGGTTTATTTAGAGGGAAGCTCAGTGGTAGACCAGTTGTCTGGCATGCACATGGCCCTGAAATAAATCCTCAGCATGATAAAACACATATGTGATAAAAGATAAACCATTGCAAAAATGAAGGATTTTTGATGTTAATATATAAAATGTAAACTATTTCTATTGTATAATACATAAATTTATTATTTATAACACATATTATATTACACAGAATAATGTAGTAAATGCATAATATTCTGTATGTTAATATTAATTTGCATAACTAAGGGCCAACAAGATGGCTCAGTGGATAAGGGTGACTTCCACCAATTATGATATGGTAAGTGCAATCCTGGACTCCACATGTTGAAAAGAGAAAAATGATGCCTGTAAAGTTGTCCTCAAAGCTTCACTCTTGCTGGTGACACAAAAGTAACTAATACAAGAGGTCAAGAAAGGAAGATCATATTAATATAATATTAATACTATAACTTATAAATATATGTTATTATATAGTATATACTGATATATTTATAATTATATAAATTATTATAATAGAATAGGCATAGACTAGCCCAAATGGGAAAAAAGACTTGAAATTCCAAATATGACTAGACCTAGTTAGTGGCTGTAATCACAGCTACCAGGAAAATTATATTCCAAATTCAAGTTAGCAGAGCTACACAGTGAGTTCTAGGTCAGCTTTAAGAACTTAGTAAAAACTTGTCTCAAAAAGTAAAGAGCACTTTTTTCAGCGGGAAGAATATCTAAGTGACAAGGATAATGTAAGTGCTAAATTTTAATTTTCACAATATGATATGTAAATGGCTATGAGGGAGATTCTGCCATGTGCTTTCCTTCATTGTGCAGACCTTGGTGGCTGACCGTGCCATTTGGCAGCCTACATGCCCCCAAACCTCCAACTCTAGCCTTCGCTCCCTTCCTCTTAATGAACTCCATCTTTGGCCTTTAGGTAATCCCTATGTGATTGTGGAAAACGATGATGCAGCCATTTAAGCAACGACGATGTAAGTGCATTGACGTGGGCAAGAGGGTTGACAGGAGCGATAGCCTCGCCTACCGTAATGGTGAGCCAGTGGGGATTTCTGAAATTGGTCGATTTTAAACTTTACTCTTATCAATTTAAACAAATAGTCATAGAGGCTTATTACCTAGCAACACACAGATAGATAACAGAAGAAGTTAATAATGTGGATATAAAAGATGGGGGTTGAGGAGGAAGAGCAGGGTAGCGGCTGGCCTCTCTTGTATCTTATAGTCTCAGTAACTGCTCAGTTGGATCAGTGTGTACTTAAACTTCTTAAATTTGGGTCACACAGAACATTCTAAAACTTATACCTTTACTTTCAAAAGATAGAATTTAGAACACTAAGGTTTCTATATTTGAAGTAACATGCCCACATCTTTAAGAACTGCTACAGAACAACTTCAATCCAAGTCAAGGTTGTATGCCATTAAAGCTATCAGTTAAAGGAAAATGTCAGCATTTTAACAAAGGTGATAACATAATCACAGAAGTTATCAAACAGAATTCCAACACAATTTATTTGTATGAGTCAATTCAACCTAAATGGGTGCACTTGGGTTGGAGCTCACTAACATAAGAACAAAGATGAAGAATGAATCAATAGGCCCTTTATCTGGAATATCATTCCCTTACATTTGAAAACATAAAGTGCCTTTTTGTGTCTTAGAATTAATCAAAGCAACCTACATTTAGAGTCTGGAAAACACCTGACAGTTCACCTCATAAAGATAAAACTCCATCCTGATGCTTCATCCTCCTTGGATCTTATGGGGAGGGGGGTTGTTTTGTTTTGCTTTTTTGTTCAAGATGCTAAACAGCACAGAAAATTGATAACAAATCAAGTCAGCCTAGTTTACAGTCTCTAAGTTATCTGACATTACATTAAACAGATGATCAACCATCAAAATTACTACAGCAGTGTTTATTTTCCAGATCATATTTTGTAGTCTTTGAAATGTCAGATACGCTCTCCCACTGAGCAACAAATGCCTATCTACATATGCAAGGCTGTCATCAGCCAGGAAAGGATTGAAGGCAAATTTATAAGGATTCATTACAGACTTCATCCTTCCTAAGATTCTGATTAAGTAAAGGACCAACAAGCTGCCTGGTGCTGGCGGATTGGGGTTATTGATTATTGACACGAAAGCTTAAGCTTTTGAATGACTGGCTGAAGGAATTCCAGGCTGCAGCGAATGGCTTGCTGATACAGTGCGTTCGCTGGGGTATGGTTTGTTCAGGTTAACACTGCGCACTCACTTCCAGCCTGACAAGGGATGAGAACTGTCACCTAAGTGTTTGTTCCTGTTGTTTCATTAAAGTGCTAAAGGGCGCCTGCGTGCAGTAGCACACACTTGGAATTTCAGCACCAGCCAAGATGAGACAGGGGAAAGAAGAGTTCTAGGCAAGCCGGGGCAGCATAATGAAAGCCTGGCTCTAACAGACATGACTGTTAATGGGCCTAAAAGACAACACGGTGATGCATGCCTATAATCCCAGGAGGTAGGAGGCAGAAATAGAAAGACTGCTACAAATTTGAGGTAAGCCTCAAAAAAGAAAAGAAAATACAAAAATGAACCAGACATGGTGACACATAATCTTCGTACCAGGAGGCTAGGAAAGGAGTTCACAGATGGTCTGTACTATATGGTAGGTTCATGGTCAGCCTAAAAAAAAAAAAAAATTATTAAAAAAAAAAACAAATTTTAAAGAGAATAGGGGGGAGGAAGAGGAAAGGAAGAAGGATGAACAGAAGGAACAAAGGAAAGGAGGGAAGGAAAAAAGGAAGAAAGGAAGAAAAGGAATGGAGGGAGAGAGGAAAGGAGGCAGGCAGGAAATGTTTTAGAATGCTGATGGGAGAATGTCATTCCAGATCTAAGGTTGATCACTCATCTCAGGAGCTTGAGCTTGTCTTTTTTTTTTTTTTTTTTGTACTAGCCTGTACTGCCCTTCCTGCAGCTTGCCTCAGCCATGCACTGTGCCTATTGATCCCACACATAGCAAAGGACCTCCTAACCATCCTTCTCCACTCATCAGCTCCTGCTACAAGTGAGTAGACATCATTCCTTCCCTTGCACTGCTGTTGCTTACACAGTGGGTAGAAACAACAGCAGAAGTTTCTCTCTCGGAGGGGCTCAGAGATTATGGAAAAAGCCAATCGGGATCACCGCCAGACAAAAGGATGAGACTTGAAAGAGAAGTTAAGGACCAGTGAGGGATAGAAGAGGATGGACACTTCATGCATGCTGCATTCAAAACAACATCAGAACAAGGCTTTGCTTGGGGCTGTGGGGGGTGCGGGACAGACACAGAAGCCAAGGGCAACATTCTAGTCTGAAGAACAGGTGAGTTTCAGGTCAGTGAAGCTGGGATGCCTTGTTAGGGAATTTAGGGTACAAAGATAAATTTAGGACTAAATTATAGAGGGCCCCTATACTAAACTAAGGAGCTTGCAGGTGTCTTTTCTAAGTGACAAAAGCAGTAGAATTGAGAGTGGTGGGAGCACCTTGGAATTAAATCCAGGGTGTGGTACCTCTTATACGTACATTCTAACACTGAGCTGTATTCCTAACCTTTAGAATGTTTAAGTAACAAAGCAATTTTAGAAGTTTTGGAATTAGGCCTGGAGTGGTGGCTCAGTGGCTAAGAGCATCAGCTGCTCTTCCAGAGGACCGGGGTTTGATTTCCAGTACCCACATGGCAGCTCACAGCTGTCTTCAAGTCCAGTTCTGGGGAATTCATTGCCCTCTGCTGACCTCCTTGGGCACAAATCAAGCACGTGGTGTACATATATACAGGTAGGCAAAGCACTCAAACACGTGAAAGAAAAATAAATGATTTATTAAAAGGAAATATTGAAATTAATCTGTCTTCTCTGTCATCTGTTTACCTGAGTCTTTGGAGAAGCTCTTGGAGTTTTTAGGAGGATTTACCAACCCTACACCAACTAGCCCCAGACCAGTGTTGTATAATAGTCTCCTCCAAGGGTAAAACTTCCATCCTGCAGAACAAGTTCTTAAACAGAGATGAAAAGCAACAACAACAACAAAATAGCTTCAATACTCCCTGAAACTGAGCAGATTCACTAGGCTCCTCCCTGCCAGAGTAAGCAGAGGCCAGCTGCAAAGAAGACTCTCAGACAAGCTGAGCTGCAGAAAGAAGGCCGAGACCACCTTCCTGGGGAAAGCAGAAACTGGATGAGCTGCTTGGGAGAGGGTTAGGTCAACTGAGGCACCTGGAAGGGACACTTCCCATCCTCCTGAGCAGCCTGCAGGCTGCGCAGTGTGCTCCAGATTCTTCAGGTGTTGTGAGCTGTCACCCATGCTGGGGTGGGCCTTGGTGATACAGCTGTCCTTGAGTCAACTCTGTTTCTGTAAGTAAACTTTCATTCATATCCCCATAAGTTACTCCAATAAAACCCACTTGGTTCACCAACGTGGACTTTGGTGGTATCCATACTTTTGTCTGTCATGGGTTTCCTATCTGGGTTGAGTATCCAAATATGTTTATTTTCCCCAGGAAAAGTTTTGTCAGGCAACAACCAGAATGAATGGGAGAATCTTTCCAGTTTAAGTAACATGCCCCATCAAACTGCTCTTGATTCTAAGCAAGGACCCTTAAGTGCATACTGAATCTACCCTTAGACTTCCTGCAGAAATCTGCAGGTTCTACTTCTCTACAAATAATGCTTACTGAAGGGAATGGCCAGAGCTTTCTAGCTTTGCTTTCCATATTGCTCCAGTTTTTGGAGTGATGTTTCTAAGCAAAAGCTTTCAGTGTTTTTGCATCTCGTGTCTTCTCTGTGGCTGAGCAGCTGCCACAGCACCCACTTTACACTCTGTTTCTGTTCATGTTTGACATTGAATCACATGTAAGCACAGGAAAACCCAACATTCTTTCCATTATTCTCCAAAAAAGAGCTCCTTCAGAAATTTTAATAGGGGCCAGAGAGATAGCTCAATGAATACAGACACTTGCTGCCAAGGTCAACAAGTTGAGTTCAATTCCCAGACCTAGTGCCATGCTATACACATACACACACACACACACACACACACACACACACACACACGCACACAAGCATGCACGCACATACACACAAGTAAATAAATACATTTTTATTCAAAAAACTTAAAGGAAACATAAAATGTTCAGTAAATACATGTGGGCTGCTAGGAGCACCTCCTGCTAATTTCTCAGCAGATTACCAAACTGAATCTCCAGGACTGACCCAACCAGAAAACTCAAAAGCCAATGAGCATTAAAAGTTGCCTAAGCTTCATCAGAATGGCTAAGATCAAAACCTCAAGTGACAGCACATTTCAGTGAAGAGGTAAACCAAGGGGAATACTCTTCCATTGCTGGTAGGAGTGCAGACTTATACAACCACTTTGGAAATCAGCTTGGCAGATTCTCAGAAAA
The DNA here is from genome assembly GCF_907164565.1 of Psammomys obesus. Lineage (NCBI taxonomy): Eukaryota > Metazoa > Chordata > Mammalia > Rodentia > Muridae > Psammomys > Psammomys obesus. The sequence continues at coordinate 42,123,638 of NW_026591086.1, forward strand.
TTGGGAATAGTTCCACCTCGAGACCTAGCTATACCACACCTGGGTATATACCCTAAAGATGCTCCATCATATCACAAGGATACTTGCTCAACTATGTTTGTGGCAGCTTTATTCATAATAGCTAGAAACTGGAAACAACCTAGATGCCCCTCAACCAAAGAATGAATAAAGAAAATGAAGTACATATACACAGTGGAACACTCGGCTATTAAAAACAAGGACATCACGGAATTTGCAGGCAAATGAATGGAACTAGAAAATGTAATCCTGAGTGAGGTAACCCAGACCCAGAAAGACACATATAATATATACACTTATAAGTGGATACTAGCCATAAACTACAGGATCGCCATGCTACAATCCACAGACACAAAGAAGCTATGAAACAAGGAGAGGCTCAAGGAACAATGTTCAAATCTCACTCAGAAAGGGGAAATAAAATAGACATTGGAGGTCGATGGAGGGACCTAGGTGAGAGAAACGGTGGGGAGGGAAATAGAGGTAGGGAATCAGGTATGGTGAGAACGGTGAGGGGCTGGAGGAGAGAATGGAAATTGTGTGTGGAGGGGGCATCTCTGGGACAACCCAGAGTCCTAGGAGATCTAGGACAGGGCAGGCTCCTGGGAGTATATAGGGTCACTGTAGCTGAAACTCCTAGCAGCAGAGGGGATATGAAGCCTGAAGTGGCCACCTCCTGTAGCCAGGTGGGACTTCCAGAGGAGGAACCCACCCACAAAAACTTCTACCTAAAATTTGTCCTGCTTACAAGATATGCCGAGATGAAGATGAAGCAGAGATTGAGAAAAAGGCCAACCAATGAATGGCCCAACTTGAGACCCAGCCCATGGGAGAGAGCCAACCCCTTACACTATTAATGATACTCTGCTATGCTTGCAGACAAGAGCCTAGCATAACTGTCTTCCAAGAGGCTTCGTCCAGCAGCAGATGGAAACAGATACAGAGATCCATAGCCAAACAATAGGCAGAGCCGGAGGAGTCTTGTGGAAGAGTCGGGGAAGGATTGAGGGAGCCAGAGGGGTCAAGGCCAACACAAGAAAATCTACAGAGTAAACGAATATGAGCCCACGGGGGCTCACAGAAACTGAATTATCAACCAAGAGCAGGCATGGGCTGGACCTACGCCCCCTGCACGTATGGAGCAGATGTGCAGCTTGGTCTTCATATGGGTCCCCTAACAAATGGAGGCAGGGTGGATGGAGAAGCGAGAGAGAGTGCTGTCTCTGGATTTGCTGCCTGCCTTTGGATCTCTTTCCCCTAGTTGGGTTGCCTTGTCTGGACTCAGTAGAAAAGGAAGAGCTTAGTTGTGCTGTGACTTGATGTAAAAGGGTGGGTTGGTACCCATGATGGGGAGGCTCCCCTTCTCTAAGGAGAAAAGGAGGATGAGGAGGGAGAAAGGATGTGAAGGGGAAAGTTAGAGGAGAGAGGGAGGGGGACTGTGATTGGAATGTAAAGTTGATATAGATAGATAGATAGATAGATAGATAGATAGATAGATAGATAGATAGATAGATAGATAGATAAAATAATAAATAAAACTTTCTCAGCAGTGTTTAACCACACCTTCTCTCTGATGCTTCATAATAATAATAATGTGTGCAGGACCATTTGGACAGATGTGGAGAGCAGGTGAATGTGTATTGTACATGTGCATGGCCATGTCAAGGATCCCAGTATCTCAGAAACATGGAAATGGATGAGGCTCAGAAGAAGGGCAGTGGAACTGGGCTATGTAGAGCAGGATGGTCTTGAACTTCCAGAGATCTACTTGCCTCTACTCCCAAAGGGCTAGGATTAAAGAACCAGTATTTCCTCTGCCCCAAGTAACAATGAACAATTGATCAGTGTGTATGAAAAGCAGCCTCCTCCCAGACATCTCCTTTCTACGGAGAGACTTCACATTGAGACAAGCTAACTCCTCCTTGTGCTGTACATATATATGGACTGAGTTTTGGAATTACATAGTAGGTGCTCTCCCTCTGACAGAGCATAGCCTACTGATCCCATGTTTTCTGTATGTGTGTCTGTCCACTTCTTCATGTACTTGTCATCACAGTCAGGTTTCCAAGACCAAGCCATGGTGGACACAATAGACATAATTTACTCAAAAACCTCCATGGATAGAGCAGACTAATAGTAACTGCTACTCAGACCAGACATGGTAGCACACACCTTTAATCCCAGCACTTGGGAGGCAGGAACAGGTAGATTTCCAGGAGTTCAAAGATATCCTAATATACAAGACAGCCAGATAGTGAGACCCTACCTCATAAAAAAAATAAACAAACAAAAAATAAATAAGTAAAACTGCTACCAGGGCTCAGGGAAGAAGCCATTCAGACCTAAAGGTCGAAGGCCAGGGAGTGGCAGAGTAACAGCCCCGACCTCACACATGTGGGCAAACAGCTGGACAAAAGACACAGCTCCTACCAGGCAGCTCCTCCGAGCCCCACTGCAGCCAACAAGTGTGCACAGCACCCTGAGTGACCTGTCAGTGGAGATGCTGTGGCTAACAGCAGGGCCACACCAATGTTTCACAATGATTGCTTTTCAGTCTTCCTGACAGGGTTGTTATGGTTGTTGTGTCGTTTCCTTTCACCCTGTGGTGTATGTGTGTCAGTCAAAGGGCGACTTGTGGAAGTCAGTTCTCCTGCCATCTGTCAATCGAAATTTTTCAGGCTTGGCCACAATGTTTACCCATGGCTGGGCCCTCTCACCAGCCCTGTAAGCTTTTGTGGGTTTTTTGTTTTGATTTTGTTTGCTTGCTTTTTTTTTTTCTTTAAGAGTAGATAAAGGGATAAGAGTAGATAAGGGAGTTGATTACTTTCTAAGCTACTGTTCTATTTATCCCATTTCCTCTTCAACGAGCCCTTAAAAAAACATACTTCTGTTCTGAAGGTGAAGAAAATGAGACACTAAGTAATGCTCTCACCATGCAGCTTTTAAATCATGCAGCCAGAGCCAACTCCTAGTTAATTCTGCTACACAAGGCTACATCTCGGGATCTGCTGAGACAATTCCTGAGAATTCAGGAATGATTGAAAATGTCCTCCTGGAGACTATTTTCAGGATTTTGTATATAAATAGACACACACCACATACACATATCATACCACATTATACGCACTCACAACACACTACACCACACACACATATATATATATATACATACATATGCATATACATCATATACACATGCATACACAAGAGGGAAGGAGAAAGAAGAAAAAGAAGGTGAGGACATAAAAAGAAGTAAAGAAAAGAAGAATTTGCTCTCTAAACAAACATTATTTGCACAAAATTTTCACCATGTTTTATAATTAAAAAACTGTCTGGCTTTAAATAAAGAAGCTAGAATTTACATGTGTACTGTCTTTAGAGTTTTGGATTTTCATTTGTTGGTTAGTTTGTTTGAGATAGAGTCTTTTTATGTGGCTCTAGATGTCCTAGAACTCAGTATGTAGATGAGGCTGGCCTGGAACTCATAGATTCACCTGCCTCTACCACCTTAGTACTGGGATCTAAGGCATGCACCAATACAACATTAAGACATGGATGTAGGCTTCCTCGTCCTCTGTCTTTGAATGCTGTTGCTATTCCTGCTCTGGTGACCTTCAGAGACATGGCTGCAGGAAGTTCATGAGACATTTAGGAAACTCCGTGCAATGCAATGCAATGAGGCTCTGAGACCTTTGCCCTGGCTGGTGGTAAGTACATGGGATAGAGTGGCAAGGGGCATTAAATTTCCCCTTTTACTATCAATTTCCTGCAAAATTCCTATTTTGTTGTCTTGTCTCTTTGGTTATGGAAAAAAACCTCCTCCTCCTCCTCCTCCTCCTCCTCCTCCTCCTCCTCTTCTTCTTCTTCTTCTTCTTCTTCTCTTCTTCTTCTCCTTCTGTGATCCCTTAGAACATCCACCTTCTTCCCATGCTGCATCCCAAAAATATTTAAGGAAATGTTTTTTTGAAATCCAGTGAGTTAGATGACACTATCTACTCCTTATAGAGGGAAGCTTTTGGGACCTACACTAGAAACATCAAATTATAAATTGTAGGCTTTGACTGCTGACATACAGTAATTAAATTGTGTAGAAATTTCCTTAACTAAGGGGCTGAACAGAACAAAATAGCTAGTAATTGGTCTCAACCAGAGTAAATAATGCCCTCCTTTGTATTTACACTTGGTTCTCCTGTAAACTGCCTACTGGGTTGGGTGGAACTAAGAGGCTAGCAAAAAACTGAGTCCCCATCCATCAGTATTAATCTCACACTTTACCGTGGCTCCATCCATTTATCTTTCCGACACAAATTAGAAATTCAAGAGTTTTAACAAATGAGCCTGCAAATGTAAACTTATTAGGCCATATATTTTTACTACACACTGTGCAGTGCCCTCCACAAAGCTGTCCCTTCAGAGAGCATTTTCCTATTTTGTGTTATTGATGGCAGCTAACTAATCACATTTTTAATGTTGTCTTTGGGGAGGGCTGTTTGAGTGAATGTGCAAGCTAAACTACCCAGAATAAATCTACCTTATTAAATGCTTGAAATTATGTGTCTTTTACGATAAAGAAACTCCCGAGCACTGTTACATTTGCTAACCTTCTTTTTGCAGGAATCAAAAGACTAGGATTAATTAAAATAATACATCAAAACTGGGGTGTTGTACAGAATGTGTCTGTGTGTGAGGAAAGGCCAAGAAAAATTGGTTAATTGGTCTCTTCATCCCTATTCACTCCCCTCCATCTGAATGGCTTTAAGTATTGTTTGAAGCAGACTGCAATAATATGAGCTGGGGAGGAAGATCTGCAGGCCTCTTTGCTAGACAATGGCTGGTCCCCATGCATATACCTTTACTCACAGGAAATTCGGATTGCACGGATCCTTTCTGTTTAACAAGGAATTAAAAAAAAAAAAGAGGGAGGGGGGCTCGGCTCTTAGATCTAAATGTTCCAAAACACCTCAGAAGTATATCTGTAACTCCAGCCTTGCATTTTATCTAAAGAAAAATGCCCAGCCCAGATGGTGTTGAAAAATGACGTTGTTCACGAGTACCAAAAGCAAATATCTGGAAGGTAAAAGGTGTTTCAAAGCCTAGTCCTGCCTGCCTTAGCTCTGCTGGGCCTCTCTGTGATCTGTGCAATCATTTCATTATTCTGAGAGAGTTAATTACTGGTAGGTCCTTTATTACTACGCTCAAGTGCTAATCTGAGTGAGCCAAATGCATCTGCTTTCTACTGCTTTGTGAGTTCTGTACTTTCCCAGGCAAATGCAAACACAGCCACACTCGTGTCTTGTCACATGAATTTCAGGGGTGTGGAATGATGCGCAAACTTACATCAAGGGGACAAGGGTCACTGGGGAGCCAGAGCTCCCAATGGCACGAGTAGTGCAGAATTTGCTGTGCACATCAGCACATCCCTTCAGGATGAAACGAGATGTAATAGAGATTTGCTTGAAGAAACAAATGCCTGGAAAGTGGGGACGCGAAGCCAGAAATCAATTCTTAGCAAATCTACACCCCGCTACTTGACAATCTGCTGAGATGCAGGGCTTTTATGAAACTGACATTTATACATAGCAAGCATATGCTCTTCTTAGGCATTAAAGTCACAAGCACTTCAAAGAAATCTAATGGGGGCTTTGGCATTCCCCTACAATTACAGTTCTCAATTGCCTGGTGTGGAGGAGAAAAATAAACTTGATTAGTACTTAACAAAAGTGTAATGGCTGATGAATTGCCCTTCGTGCTCTAAAACTCGGCAACTATGTGAAGGATGCCTAGAATTTATTTATTAACCATGTAGATACACTCATTTTTCTCTCTTGGTCACAGAATCCACAATTTAAGGATGCCTTGGCTCTCTGGAAGTTTCTTATTTACCTAGGATTAAGTGTTTAGCCTAGTAAAGGTGCAGCTGAAGAGAAGTGATAAATTAAAAAGAAAGTCATGAGTGGCAGAGGTAAAACTCACCAGAAAGCCTTTTGCATTGGAAATTTGGTTTGAAAAATTTAAGGTGTTTAGTTAGCTATTCAGCAAACATCGATCGTAGTACTTACTGTGAGCCAGGTCCTGTGTTAGATAACAGAAAGACAAAGCTATCAGGCTCTGTCCTTTAAGAATTCCTAGAGAAGACATCCCTTCAAGCAGATGATAAATAAACATGGTATGTTAGGTACCTACCGATACGGTAGCCAACCCAAGAGGCTGAGAGCTTAAATAATTGCTGTAGAAATGTTGACTCCCTAAGTTATACCTGTTAAACGGGTAGAGTCTAAGTTACATTTGCTTTCATTGTATTCTTGAGAGCAAAAATAAATCCACTGGCTCTAAATGTTACTGAATCAAAGTGCACATTTTCAAGTAGTCACATTGTTCTCTTCATTGTCAAACAGGAAAAACTTTCCATCCCAGAAGAGTTTCTACAAAGCTGGGAATGAGTTCTGGACACACCCTAGTAACAATGTGTGCTTTTAAAGGAGGGTCTTTTATTTAGCAAAAGACCCTTTTGTTGTAGCAATAATGTTACTGCATAAGCCTAGATAGCAAAAACCTCAGTGAACAGTCCCCAGGCAACACACATTGCCTCCTTAGGTACTGGCTGCCCATGCTGCCATGAATGGGTAGGGTGAGGCATTAAAAGCACCTCTCAAGAGCCTGGCCTCTCTCAGCCTTCCAGCCTTAGGCTGAGCGACAAGCCTGCCTGGCTCCTGAGTTGCCATCCACCCACATAGCACTCCCTGTGATTACATTGGCTAGGAAACATGAGCCAGCAGCCATTTTCCTTAGGCTGCTATATACTGGGGCTGTCTTTTCTTTTTTTTAAGTGGTATAGTCTAGCCATCCTTCAGGCCTGCATCAATCATAGTGGGGTGCTGGCTATATCAGCTAGTGTTTCCTATGCTGAAGCATCCACACATCCCTCATCATCGTCCCCGCTTTATCCAATAACTTTTACCCAACTGAATGTGTGTTTTAAATAAAACCACACATCACTACTGCAGATGGAAAGCCAGCATCATTTCCCATAAGAAAAAAGTAACCAAGAAAGATGATCGCCTTGCATCACATTCGAGTCACTAAACACCACAAGGGTCGATCTAAAGCATTTTTAGGAATGCTGGTGTAGAAAAGAAAGGCACAGGCCTCAGTGTTCAACAGAATTCAGCTTGCCTCTCTATGCACCACTGTACATCCTCAGCTAGTTTATCTAGTGTCTGTGCCTCAGAAAGTTGATCTCTATTCACAGGAGAAAACTATACATAAGATTAGCTTTAAGGGGGCTGGAGAGATGGCTTAGTGGTTAAGAGCACTGACTGCTCTTAACTCCTAAAGGTCCTGAGTTCAGTTCCCAGCAACCAAATGATGGCTCACAACCATCTATAGTATGATCTGATTCCTTCATCTGGCATACAGGAGTACATGCAGATAGAGCCCTCACATATATAATAAATAAATAAATAAATAAATAAATATTTTTTAAAAGATTAGCTTTAATATGAGAAATGAATGAGAAACACCCTGACATTTAAGACATTATTGAGTAGTTCTGGTAAACTGGTACATCTTAATGCTCAAAAATACCAGATGATGTCACTGATGTCGTCACTAGTTGTGAACTGAAGGTATCCTATGCATTCACGCAGGAGCCCTCATAATGCCCACGGTTGGCCTTTGCACTTCCGAGCTGCTAGGTTCAGTGAGCCTGCTCATTTTCCAAGCTGGAGCCTGTTCTCTGTGCTGTCCGTCTCCACAGGCAAACACTCAGACAACCTGTCTGCTCTTGCGGCCCCAGTGCAAGCGCAGCCTGGCCAGGCTTTTCAGCATTCTGCTCACAAGCTGCCACTGAGGTGAGAGAGAAAGACGAGGGATCAAGGAGCACAAGGAAGGAAAGGCTGCCCTAGCCCAACACGGAGTCTGGTGTACATGTCTTACTGAGGGTCAAACGTCTCGTGTACAAGAGTGTGTGAGTGTCTGTGTGCGTGTGTGTGTGTGTGTGCGTGTGTGTGTGTGCGTGTGTGCATGTACATGCTGGGGAGTACTTTGCATGAACATTTGTCTGTAGGCCACAGGTGGCCTTCAGATGTCTCCCTCTGTCACTCTCTAGTTTTAAAGCCAAACCTCACTCATCTTCCCCCTCTTCATTTCCACTGCATATATTCCTCGTACGTGGTGTGGTGTTGCCCAACTGCACACATATGTGGAGCATATTCTCCTGTCCTCCGCTCCCCTCCTCCTTGTTACTATCTTATTAGACCATTTTATTCTCCCCTCCACACACACACAGTTTTTGAGACAGTTCCTCCCACTGAGAAGCAATTTGTCAAGACTGCTGGCCAGGAAGCCACGGCAAGGATCCTCCTGTCTCGGCATCCCCCAAGCTGAGAAATGTTTCATGTAGGTACTAAGGATCTGAACTTGGGTCCTCATGTTTGCACAGTTACTGAGTCATGGCTCCAGCCAGACTCAAGAATTTCCACACACCTGAGCGCTTGTAAGGAGACAATGGCCCCCATTCTCAGACATGCCTCAAGCAAGAACACAAGAGCAGCTAATGAGGCGTGTGTGCAACATGCAAGTCCAACCCTGTAACCACTGACCTTGAACTGTGCAGCATTCATCTGTCCTCCATAAGCCTGGACAGTCTGTTCATCGGAAGGTCATTCAAGATGCAAGAAACAAGTACGCCATCTTAGACATTTCCATCCTAATTTTCAAACCTTGCTTAGTCTTGAGGTACATCCTTTAAACACTGTCACTTCGGCGGCCAAAATAATCACAGTTATCGCTAAAAGACATAAGCATGTCTCTTTTCTAATGCCCACACTCTAAATCCGTCTTTGAATGTGTAGTGTAGCCCTTGTCTTAAGTCCTCACTTCGCTTCGTGCCAACTCCGCCCAAAAGCTTTCTGTGCTGGTTACGCCTGCTCGGCTGCACATGAGCAGAGGTTCTGGACTCCTCAGGCTGAGCAGGACTGGCTTGCATCCCTCACTGCGGTGTGTTCTTTCCTCAAAGAAAACGTAATCTATATCTTGTCTTCTCGGTTGAAGATTCACTAATTCTACTAGAAGAAAATATCTCAAGTATGAGGTTCAGTGAGCGTTATTGTGGTTGGAAAATGTAACAGAAGAAAAAGCCAGTTTTTACTCTCAGAAATCAAAGGATCTGGGCCAAGAAGATGACTCAGGGGACAGAGCTGCTGGCTGCATAAGCCTGTCAACATCAGTTCAATCCCCAGAACCCTCAGACAGGTGGCTCCACAAGTTTGTTCTTTGACCTAATCATACAAACACATAGAGTTTGAGAAAAAAAAAAAAAAAAAAAACCTCAGGATCCATGATAAAGAGTATTCCTTACTGCTCACCTTTCATGGACACATTAGGATGTCATCTTGGAATATTTAAACATGAATAATCTAAAATCAAACAGTTATGACTTTGAACATGCATCCACCATGGACAAATTGCTAAATCTTCCTCGTTTTTAGTTTCCTCATGTATAATATGACCTTAATAACAAGCAGTCTCCTTTGATGTTTATCCTGGGATTAGATAAGTGAATGAACAAAGCTTAAATGTTTGGCTGCTCAAAGCTTTGGTGGATCTGACAGCCAGCATAAGCATGGTGTTAGTAGTTGTTGTTAGCTAGTTGGATGTCAGCAGGTACAAAGAACACTGGCTGGAGCTGAACCTTGTTCTCATAACCAACAGCATGTTTCTAGAAGAAAACAGGAGATACCATTCATATTGGGGTAAGCAATAGAACATAAACACTGCAGAAACTAACTCCAAGTATGAAAAGATGAAACTACATGAAAATAAAAAGTTCCTATACAGCAAAGGAAACAACCAGCAGAGTGAACTGTCCATGACTGAGTGCGTGGGTAGGAAGAACAGGTCAGTACGCTGAATGTCATTACTAACATGCAGGACCTCCACTCACACACCTTAGCCAGTACATACTGCTTAGCAGTCATCTGTAGGGTATCAGAGGGGTGGGGGAACAGCTCACTCATCTTCCATAAAAGAGGAAACCAGCTATCATGGGAGTATGAAGATGTCTCCTATAAATAAATGACCCATAGTAATAACTCATCACGTCATTGGGTCTTGGCAGTTATGACTTCTCATCATGCTGTCATTGTCTTACAAAGCCAACACAGCACTGACCAAGGTTCCATAGGAGAAGATCAATAACCTAATAGAAGATACTGCAAAACATCTATAATTGTTTCTCCCCATGCACCAGACTCAAGAAATGGAATACCCTCCCTAGGGAAAAAATGCAATTTTTACCTCGTTCTCAAATCAAACTCAATATATGATGCTGGTTGGTATCATTTGCTTTAGGCAGCACAACAACCAACAGGAAACCATCTTCGCCATAAGGAAGATGTCCGGATTTCACTGGATTCTTCCATCTCTTTCTTCTCGACAGAATACTTTCTACTTAAGTCTTCTACTTCTTTGTGCTACCTCAGCAGCCTGATATATCTTTCACTGTCGAAGGACAAAAGGTCTATTATGTTTCACAAATGTTTTTCTTAAATAACTGATAAGTTTCCTAAGGTCAGAGAAATGTTTTATACAATGAAAACTTTAGATAGGACAAGGGGAATAGAAAGTATTTTGTAAACATAAGTAGCCAAAGAGCTTTAGAAACTGTTTCTCTTGCCGTATTTCCTGTCCATACAAAGACCATGAATATATCTTAGGACCAAAAATTATCAAGTGCAAAAATTATACTTTTCTCTCGGGAAGAGAAATTATCCCATAAACAATTTCTTTTCTCTTTGCTTGTATCTCGTCTAAACTAAGAACTCATAATTCCATATTAATTGATGGATTGCTTCAATAGTTTATCACAGTTGAGGTTAAGTACTTAAAAATTCCACGTATGTAAAAACAGTAGTCTGAAATATCATAAAATCACAAAGAAAGATAGTGCTGAGCAGGTAGGATCAAAATGCAAAAAAAAAAAAAAAAAAAAAATTACTCCCAAGAATAAAACATGAAATTCAGCCAAGGAAGAACAGAAGAATCTTGAACGTTCAAAGTGTTTTACAGATGGTAGAGGAAGAGTATTTGTAAGTAATGCTTTCAAAAGAGCAAGAACTGGGATGTCGGAAAGAATGAGTAAGCGCGTGAGCTGCTAGCCTGAGTGCTCACCAGAGCACCTCTTACACGCCTCATGCCACAGCAGCCATGCAATTGTGGTGTGGTTGCTTTTATCCCAAAGATGAGGAAACGAAGCTCACAGAATCTACCTGAGGACACACGGTTTTGTAAGTATCACATCAGGACTTGACCTGGACTTTCCTGAGTGCAAAGCCTGCTTTCCTGGGACCAGGCCACACCTTCTCCTAAGAAAGGAACAGAAAAGAGTGAAGCTTGGTAGATGACAACAGTTATAACACTTTAAGTTATAAAGACTTGTAGATTTATTTAAAAAAAAAAAAAAACAAGCCATAGCAACATAAGTCTAATGGTGTCATAAGAGAAACAATAAGATAAACTATTCAACTGTGAAATACAGAAGAAAGAAGATGTTGGGCCTGGAACTGCAAGGCCACAGCAGTAGTTCAGAGGCTTCTCACTGGATTCTCACTAGAGGAGATGAAGACAAAAAGGCAGAAAGTGCTGGAAAGGCAACACCCTGTGGGTTTTGGTCACCACTGACAGTGAATTGTGACTCTGTCTTTGAGGACAACAATTAAGCAGGCTTATATATTAGACAAACGAAAACAAAAAGGAGAAAGGACTATCTGGGATAAGAAATGGAATCATTTGAGTAGAGCAAGAGGGCAAAGGGCAAAGATGGACTAGAAGAAAATATAAAGACATTGATGTATACAGTGCTGTCAGAAAACCCTTTACTTACATGCTAATATAATAAACTAATCTTAAAAAGGTGAAAAATGGACTGGCAAATCCATCTAAGTTGGGTAAAGCCACTTGCTGCCAAGCCCGGCAACGTGAATTCCAAGTACATGGCCCATGTGGCAGAAGAAAACTCATTTTCAGAAGTTTCCCCTGACTTCCAAACATGCTCTGCGTGTGCCTCCCAAAGACAGACATACACACAATCAGTAAATGTAACCAGAATTTAAAAGGAAAATGTGCACTAAAACAAAGAATTCATCCTATGTCAGGAAGCTCAGGAAATTTTGAGAACTACAAAAGGTGGGAGGGGGCGAGAAGAGAGCCTAAAGGAACAAAGATACAGAGAGATGCATTGATTTTTAAAAGAAAGGGGATGGGAATCTAGCTCAATGGTAGAGTTCATCATGTTTGAGGTTATGGGTTTGATACCCAGCATATCTCTCTCTCTCTCTCTCTCTCTCTCTCTCTCTCTCTCTCTCTCTTTCTCTCTCTCTCTCTGTCTCTCTCCCTCTGTTTCTCTCTCTCTGTGTATCTCTTTGTCTCTCTCTCTCTATCTCTCTCCCTGTCTCTCTTTTTGTCTCTCTCTCTCTCTGTCACACACACACAAATGGAAAAGGAAAACTATTAATATAAATATTTGGGGAACAATGGAATACAATCTAATAAGAATAAAATGTTAAATGCCACTTCTTAGAAACCTTAGACTGATCAAAGCAAAAGTGGTAACTTTTTTCCATGGGGTAACTGAGGAGACAGGTATGCCTATGTGATACAACATTGGGCACCATATCGGTGCCCGTCACTTTCATCACTGGGACAAAATGCTTAAGCCAAACAACTTAAGGACTTATTTTAGCTCACAGTTTGAAATTTCAATCCACCATAGCAGGTAGGAAATGGCAGAACATGGCATTTCACCTCTTGGTGACAGGAAGCAGAGAGAAGGTATGCCTATGCTAGCAGCTTTCCTGTTTCTCATTTTATTCGGCCTAGAGCCCCATCCAAATAGATACTGTCACCCTCATTCAGAGAGGGTCACTCCTCTTCAGTTAATTTGCTTTGGAAATGCTTTAACAGATATACCCAGAGATATGTTTTACTAGCCTAATATCAATGAAATCATGTTTGACGATCCAATAAAGATTAGCCATCATGGAGCTGGAGAGATGGCTCAGGGGTTAAGAGCGCTGGTTGCTCTTCCAGAGGTCCTGAGTTCAATTCTCAGCAACCACATGGTGGCTCACAACCATCTAGCATGAGACCCGGTACCCTCTTCTGGTGTGCAGGCAGAACATTGTATACATGATAATAAAAAAGGTTAGCCATCATAGCATGAATGCACTGAATACTATAAAAATATATGTAATTTGATGTAGCTTAAATAAAAACACCATGTTTCAAAACAATATTTCAAAGTATTGTACAGATCCAAAATTCACTCTAACTACTATTTTTTGAAAAAATTCTAATATAAAACACCACATGTTAGAGAGATAGCTCACTGGTTAAGAGCCAGTACTGCTCTCCCAGCTACTCACAGCCATACATACATACAATACACACAATTAAAAATAAAATAAAATCTTTGAAAAATGAAAGTAGTAACTATTCTATGAGGATGGTGCTATCACTTCCATTATGTAGACAAGTAAAAAGGATCACAGCGGTGATGAAGGTCACATAGCTGCCGGCAGCATGACACAAGATTCAAACCGTTGCCCAGAGCGTCAGTGCTGCCTGCATAGTTACATGATCCACAATCAAACAAATGCAAAATCAAACCATGAATGAGGGACACAAAGTCTCATGGCAGAAGAATGACACGAGTTAGGCTAGAAAAAATGATAGAATAGACTTGTTCAGTCTAAGGCTGTGTAATGTTTTAATAACTGACTTCTCTGATAAGTAGTTTATTCAATCTTCCTTAGCACAGCAATTATTTCTAAGAGTTTTTTTTTTTTTTCCCCAGATACTTGGGTTAAGGAAATGAAAAGGCAATCTGTGAAGTAACATTCACCATTGCTGTTCATATGTAGTCACTTGAATTCGTATGTAGAAATTCAATGAGATTTTCATTCATAATCAGAAACCATAATGACAAAAACAGTGATGTAGGCACAAAGCCATTCCCTTAGCACTGTCAAAAAGAAAAAAAAAAAAGAATAAAAACTCAACTCGTAAGTTTGCCATTTATATTTTAAGTAGTGAGATTTCATACCATAGTCCATCTCCTTTGATCTAAATTGAGATAATGTTTTAAAATAATTGTGGGCACCCAAATTTGCAGCATTAATGGAGTTCTGGCAAAAAGTTCAGTGTGTTGTTTTCTTTGGGTTATTGAAATGGTTCTGTAACTAGGTACTCTTCATACATATGTATATAGTTTTTCCATTAATCTACTTCCCATGGCCTACTAAAAAACAAATTCCCAAAGGAATGGTGCAATAAACAATGCCACATTCAAGTTTTGCAGGCCAACTGTCACTATAATGTCACATTTCATTTTAACCCAATCTCAAGCTTATCGTCCTCCAAGTCTCAAAGGCAATTTAAGGTATAGGCACCCTTGAAACATTTCAGCTGGAGTTAATGCCATCTTGATGCCTGAGCTTACATGCTTAAAACACCGGGAACGAGTTAATGCAACAAAACAAGGAGGGGTGCTGTTTTAAACATCAGAGACATATATTCTTGCGTGGCTCTGGAAAAAGTATTGACTACAGACACACCACATGTGTTGCTTTAATGGGCATCAAGAAATTACCAACCCGATGCTTATAAAAAGAAAATAGTTAAGCCATCTTTATAACAAATACCAAGACAGAGTGTGCATATTACAAGTACAAATTTTCAAAATACTCACATTATGTACCATTTAAACACCGCTCCTATGACTGAGTGTTGGCAGCAGAGGAATTTTATGCATTGTTTCTAATACTATTTCAAATGGAATCATTTTAAACCTTGATTAAAAATGTATACTATTGTGTCAGGTCAGGTATTAAGGAACAGGAATATGCTTTTTAGGGCCCATTATGCACTTTTTGTTATTTAAGGAACACAAAATAAGAAACAAAATAGCACATAAGTTTTAAAATCATATACAGCTTTCGACAACACCCATCCTTAAATTTCTTCCACCAAAAGGTTATACAAAGAAATACCATTTCGAAATGGAGGCATTCATTAGCATTATGGAAATCAATTTCAGAAGTGTAAGCGCAGTTGTCTTCTCCCCCTTTTTAATTATGCGTTTGTTTGCCATGGTGGCCTAATTTAGTCCAGAAGATGAGGCAACACTAAAAGCTGGTAGGAGAGGTAAGTAGCCCCCAGGTGGGCTGCCTGTGCTCGACAGTTTCAAGGCTACGTAGGCAGAGGCTGGAGCCAAGGTGCATTTGAGAAGGGGGTCCACATGACAAACAGTGAAAGGTGAGCAAATCAAATTTTTCACAATTAGTTGAACAACAACTGTGACAGGTTTAGCGCTTAGCATTTTCATTTGTGTGCTCAAATTTGGTTATCTGTCCTCTTTTATGCAAATGCGATGTGACAGGAGAAGCTGGGAGCAGTGGAGCAGGCCAATCACTCACAACAGGGGCTAGGGCTGCTGGGCTGAGAGTCCAGGATTAAATGGACTGGATGCTGATGGATAAATGGCAGGAGCCGCGCTCAAAGCCTCATGAACTGATTTAAAACTTCTAAGGGAGGACACTAAGAATATAATTATGCTTTATGCCCCAGCCTAAACTGTCAAAAATAAAAAGATAAAAGAAAAATGTAAATTGTGCCAAATGGATATTATCAGAATTCATAATTTAGTTAAATCCAATATGTTTATCCTGCACTGGAAAGTATCAAAGATTGCAAAGCTGAGCCCTGAGGACTACCAGCCTTAGGAATGGAAGAAAGCTGAAAATTTGCAAGTGAAGTACAATAGGAAGGAATTCAGAGGCATCTTAAATCTCTAGCAGGACAGGGTCCCTCCTGAAACAGGCACAGCCAGTTATCTTTATGTGCACCCTTGCTCCATTGTACAGAGACCATAAAGAGGGTGGAGACGAGAAATGTCCTTTGTTCTTCGGGCCTCAGCACATGAGGACCAGCCTACGAAATTTGAGGAATTACTTCTCTGTCTTCTCTGTTCTTCAATATCACCTCACTCTACTGTTCATTGTCAAGTAAAATGATTGCAGCACGTCACAGGCTGTTCCTGTGCTTCCCCTACAACGTGGGATTGCATTGTGCCTGTGAGGTCTTAGTAGAATGGTTTGAAATGTTTAGTTTCTTAAAGGGTCAGCTCTAATCTGAAACAACAGTTGCCTGAACCATTGTTCTCAGTTCTTTGTAACACAACTTTACAATTACAATCTATCTATCTATCTATCTATCTATCTATCTATCTATCTATCTATCTCTCCTGCTCTCTCTCTCTCTCTCGCTTGCTGTGTGTGTGTGTGTGTGTGTGTGTGTGTGTGTGTGTGGTGTAGTGTCTGTGTCTCTCTCTATCCCTCTCTCCCTCTCTTTCTCTCTCCCTCTCTTTCTCTCTGTGCATGTGTGGTGTGCTGTCTGTGTCTCTGTCTCTCTATCCCTCTCCCCCCCCCTCTGTGCATACTTAAAAGGCAAAAAGGTAAATGAGGCTCATCAGTGCTCTGTTCTATCACTCCTGCCTTATTCCCTTCAGACAGAGTCTTCTAAGTCTGGAGCTACTTGGCAGCTAGCAAGCCCCCCAGCAAGCCTCCTGTCTCTGGCCTACTCAGCCTTTTGTCTTGGTCCGGGTATCTGAACTCAAGCCTTCATGCTTGTGCAACAAGTGTTCTAGCCCACCTCACCAGACTAACGTTATTCCTTTATCAACACACACACAAAATTTTCTGGGACTACCTCAATAGTATTAGTCAAAAACAAAAACAATACCTACCTTTATGTATTGTGCGGCTATATTCATAAACAGAGAGCATGAGCTACATTCTTTCAGACAAAAGGATAACAAACCATTTAATACAATAAGAGGACAGGCAGAGACGGGACAAAGGCAAACTGTGTTTGAGTGAGTTGGACAGCACCTGCGTCCAATAAAATAAAGACCGGAATGTGATCTTTTTCGTATGCTTGACTTTTATCAGCTAATAGCAAAGTTTCCCATCTTATACAAAACCTGGACATATTTATTAACATAGCCCATTTCTTAAATTGTATCAGTGTTGCTGAGTATGATAGCACACACCTGCAGTTCAGCACTCCAGACATTGAGGCCGGAGAATATTGAGTCTGAGGCTGGGCTGGACTACACGGTGAGACGGAGGGCAGCCTGGACTACATAGTCAGATTCCATCTCAAAATAAGCAGACACACACACACACACACACACACACACACACACACACACACACACA
>NW_026591086.1:42140941-42238936 GCF_907164565.1 Psammomys obesus
ACACACACACACACACACACACACACACACACACACACACACACACAAAGCAGAGGGTGTAACTGCCAATGCCTTGTGCAAAAGTTCTTAATATGGTGTGCTTATGATGAGATTAGACTCATTTTTACAGGGCTAGAATACATCCGCCACTAAACGCTTGTAAAAACAATTGCTAGAAAGAAAACTACAGGGCTGGGGATGTAGCTCAGGAGTAGAATGGCCACCTAGCATGTCTGAGGTCTCAGACAAAATATCCATGACCATAAAGAGATAAGTGAAAAGTACAAATATTTACATGGCACAATCATCACAGTTCAGATGTGAGGCCTATAAAGCAAACACAGCTGCACACCTGCCATCCCTATCAAGAAAGGACATGTGAGCAGGAAAGCCATGAGCAGGGCTGTCCACCTGACCCCTCAGAACAGCATTCTTCAGCCTTCTGTGCGCACACCTCCACTGAGCCTGAATCATACAAAGTCTGCACACTGTGGGCTTCTGGTCTGATGTCTTCTTTTTCTGGTAAAAGATGACTTGTTTTGCTCCATATTTTATTTGATGAATTTATTCATATTGTATAAATGGCAACTTATCCTTTTTATCATGAAATAATCTATTTTATATCTAGAACATTCTACCACTAATGAGCATAGGAATTATTTTCTAGTTTGAGCTACTGTTCTTCTTGTATGCCTGCTCTGGTATGTACTCTGCTTTTCCTTTACTTGGGTAAGTATATTTTTTTTTTGTGAAATATTATATACCTAGGAGTTGGACTGCTAGCTCTTTGGATTTACACACATTCTCTAATGTGACTTTATAGCTTCAGTAGTTTCTCTCTAATGTTTTTCTGCAATGAAATTAGGCATTTTCTTTTAGATTATAAAACAAAAAGGCTTTGTATAGTAAAGGAAACCTACTATGCTCTGTAGAATTACTTTTTAGATTATGAAACAAAAAAGCAACACAATTGGCCAAAATTATACATACATCTCAACACAAAAACGCTCAACTTAAATGAATGTTTCTAAATTAAAAAGCTTAATTTGACTTTACCTAGCCCTTCCTGATTGTACAAGAGTCACTGAAAATAAAGGTACTATCTTGGCTATCAACTCCGATGCAACCTACAGAAGGAACTCATGAATTGCATCAGAAAATAACCACTTATTGAGCAGCTTCCGAAGTGTGCCCAACTTTAAAGCAGACTGTGTACCCACAAGCCCTATGAGGCAGACATAGCTCCCATGCTATGCCATCTGGAATATGAGCTATTGTGTCACATTATCAAATCCTTTCAGAAAGCAGAAAAACTTGCTGCCCTTTCAGTGCTCTCCTAAGTGGGTTAATGGACTGTCTGCTCAGACAAGAGAGGAACAAGGCTACCGAACAAAGCCATCATGGCCCTGTGCAGGCTCATCTGTTGCCAAATGGATGTAGACCACATACAAAGCAAATCCAGCTGCTAAGTCATCTACAGGCATTGCCAACACATGCTCAGAACTCAGAGCCTTGGTGAGGAACAATATACACATTAATTATATTACGTTCTTGATGAACTGTAACTTCTTAATAAGAAAAATAAGAATCATGCCATACAAACAACTTCATATTGGCAACCGTCTACCTAACATAGTTAGTCATTTATATTGGATATCACTTTTCACTCATAAAAGTGCAATATGATAGTCTAAAACAGACAAAACAAGTATATGGTGATGATCAGAACAGTGGATTCTTCTGGTCCCTGTAGTTTCCACTAGCTCACAAGGTGGAGACACATAATGAATCTCTTCCCTCTTAGAAGATTCCTGGTCCAAGAATTTTCCACATCTCTGGAGATCACAATACAATCTACATAGCACACAGCATTTTATTCCTTTCTCTCTATGTCATCTTTTTCACAGTATTAATTTTTATGTTTTCAGTTGCTGGTCAGTGCATGGTTTCCACAACACCACCTCTCTGAAGACAGACTCCTGCTAATATCACTCTTATTTAGCTTTACTGTCATGCTCCAGAGTATGGCGCCGCCTCTCTCTTCATATCCCTGGAGGAGCTCGGTGTTCTGAGAAGCCCTTTGTTTTGGCCAACGTTTCAGTCTCAGCCAGTCCATGTTCCTCCCTTCACTCTGAACCTCAGTTTTGGTTCACCTCTCTTCTGAATGCTCTCCCAAAGTCATCACCCAGGGATAGGTGTTTATCTGAAATCTCTCATCCTTCACCCTTCAGGTAAAGGCTAGGATCTGACAAATCACACTTCCAGGCCCACATCATCTGGTCATAGATTCTTCAACAATTACCAAAGTAATTACTAACAATGATGCTTCCATTTTCTAGACTCCATCTTTACTAAAAATAACCCTCCCAAAATACAAATATTTGTAGGGAGAAATTCTATTTTCCTTAGTGTCAAAACACATAAGCTATCTTCTGAAGGGGCACATTGTTATTCATTTTGAGCTCAGATGTCACTGCCTCTGAGAAATCTGCCACAAATTCCTTGAGACAAGTTAGTCACTTCATTGTCTGAGCTTCACAGGACTATTACAGCATTTAATATGTTGTATTATAATTACCTTCCAGGATGGCCGCCTTCCCCACTGGGCCATGAACTCCACCAGAGCAAGGACTGCATCTTATTCACCTTTCAATCCCCATTTCAATTCAATTCAGCAAATATTCAATACCCAGCACTGTGTCAATTTCAAAGTTAGCACTTGATAAATATTTCATGAGAGAATGAAAGGGTGAAGGAAGATAAATTTACATTATCTTAAAATACTTCCCAAAAAGTTTTGGCAGAAACTACTTTTTAAATTCTCACTTCTAAGAAAAAGTGTGTTTTCCCAAAATCCATACTCACATCAAGAAACTTTAAAATTTGTTCTTCCAGTTTGTTTCATGGTTCTAAACTTAAATTTAGAAGATAAATAAATTGAGTTATATAGCGGAGCATAAGCAGCCTTGAAGGCCCTGTAGTCTAACAACAATGTATGGCACATACTGGCCTGTTCTTCACCTCCTGGCCCCCAACACTAGTGACCACAGTGCCTTCCTACTAAGACTTGACTCTGCCCTAGAATTCACCGGCTAGCGCTCTACAGGCCGCTTTCAGGGGCTGGTTCTCAAGATGAACCCTACACTACACAGCACCAATGACCTAGTTCCTTTTCCCTTGCTGCAGATAAACTAAGTGGGTGTCTGGGAAAAGCAATTACTCTTTTAGTCATAGATATGGCTAATGTTGAGATCCCGAACTAGAACCCAGGTGACCCAAGTCTCTTTTTACACTATACCTATTAGAATATACTTTAATTCTACAGCTCGTTAATAATGTGGATCTTGTACAAATATAAATGTGCATATACTACACAAAACTAACATTTTCAATGACAATTTGCCCTTTTTAACTAGATAACAGATACAGGTGTGTACATGCTACTATATTACACAGTATATCCATGTATTATTTTATATATTCTACTTTTTAATCAAAAGTAAAGTACTTCTGAAAGCATTCCATTAAAAACAGTAAAATATGGGCTAGAAAGATGGTTCAGTACTTGCTGCTCTTAGAAAAGACCCAGGTTCAGAGGGGCTCTGAAAGACTCTACCTAGCAGCGTATCAAAGCAGATGCTGAGACTCATAACCAAACCTTTGGCAAAGTTCAGGAAATCATATGAAAGAAGAGGGAGTTAGTATGACCTGGAGAGGACAGGAACTCCACAAGGACCAAATATATCTGGGCACAGGTGTCTTTTATGAGACTGTTTCTCCCACCAAGGACCATGTATGGATATAACCTAGAACCCCTGCTCGGATGTAGCCCATGGTAGCTCAGTATCCAAGTGGGTACCCTAGTAAGGGGAACAGGGACTATTTCTGACATGAACTCAATGGCTGGCTCTTTGACCTCTCCCCACCCCCGAGGGAGGATCAACCTTGCTAGACCACAGAAGAGGACATTGCAGCTAGTGCTGAAGATACCTGATAAAGCTAGGGTCAGATGGAAGGGAAGGAAAACCTCCCCTATCAGTGAACTTGGAAAGGGACAAGGAGGAGTTGAGAGAGGGAGGGTGGAATTGGAAGGGAATGAAGGAGGGGGCTACAGCTGGGATACAAAGTAAATAACCTGTGATTAATATATAAAAAAATAAAAATTATAAACAAAGGAAAAATAAAATGACCCAGGTTCAGTTCCTAGCACCCACACAGAGGTTCGCAACAGCCTATAACTCTAAAGGATTTAAAGCTCATTTGACCTCCATAAGCACCAGACATGGATATGGGACACATAAACAAATGGAGGCAAAACACTCATACACATGAGACAAAAATATTTTAAATTTATTTATTCACCTTATATCCCAATATAGGCCCTTCCTCCTCTCCTTCTGTTCCTATCCTCCCTCCCTCTACCCACTCTCCCCACTCCCTTACTCCTCAAATAAGGGTAGTCAACCCAGACTGGCACATCAAGTCACATCAGGACTTGACACATCTTCTTCCCCTCTCGTCTGGTGAGGCGGCCCTGCCAAGGAGAAGTGATCGAAAAGCAGGCAACAAAGTCCCTGTCAGAGACAGGGCCCTCTCCCCTTTCTAGTGGATCTACATGCTGGCCAAGGTGCCCACCGTCCACATATGTGTAAGGGCCTTAAAAAAAAAAAAAAGTAAAAGACAAAAAAAAATCAAATAAAAAAACTTTGATTAGTATAACCATTTGCAGCTTCCTTATTTATCTTCTTAGCATAACTAAGATACAGATGACAAAAACAGGTATAAAAATTAAAATAAGAAAGTTGTTAAGTGTGTTTTTGTCCTTTGCTTTTGAGGTAGTAATTTATTGATTTTTCTCTGAGAAAGCACTGATTCCCTAGCAAGAAGAAGAACTGGGGACTGAGAAGAGCGTTAGTGGTATTTCAGTCCATTCATATCCTATAGAAACCTGTCTTTGCCACACATAAATGGGCACATGTAAAAGAATGTATACCAAAGAAAACGAGATTACCAAAAAGCAATCATATTCTACTGTTTTGTGTTTCAGCACAAGCTTAAAATTCTCCAGAGGAAAAGACTTGTTTCTTCCAGTCAGTCAACAGGGAATGAGAAAAAAGCACAGGAGTTGAAATAAAATAACATATTCCTTAGCCTTCTTTTCTTTGAGAAGCAGAAAAAAATACTCTCCAAGAATGAGGTATCACCCAGGATACCTCATTACCAGAAATAAAAAGGCAAATGAGTCAAAAGGGTTTTTTTTTGTAAAAAAAAAAAAAAAAAAAAAAAGCATTCCCCCTGCTTGCAAATAGACAAAAGAGGACAAGGCAAAGATCTTGGGCATAGAAGTTAGTCACCTGAGGAAAAAAAATAAAACAAACTCTTAGAAAATAGTAATAATAGCTTTGAAAAGAAAATGTCTGATTTTTTATGACTCAGTAGCTGTCGCTGATGTCTGGTTAAAACTTGGTGTGGTGGTAGAATAGGCATGGCCCTCAGAGACTCATTGTTTGAATTCTTGGCCATAGGGAGTGGCACTATTAGGAGGGGTGGCCTTGTTGAAGGAAGTGTGTCACTGTGGAGGCAGGCTTTGAGGTTTCCTATGCTCAAGCTATATGTATATCTAGTGTGGCACACAGTCTCCAGCTGCTTTTGGATCAAGATGTAGAACTCTCAGTACTATGTCTGCACACCACCATGGTTTCCACCATGATGATGAAGGACTAAACCTCTGAAACTGTAAGCCAGCCTCAATTAAATATTTTCCTTTATAAGAGTTTCCGGGGTCATGGTGTATCTTCACAGCAATAAAACCCAAACTAAGACACTTGGGCTCCACGTGTCCATCTGTATCACTGTGATTTACATGTGCCATTGTGTTATGACAGTGGCCCTGAGATGTACCTTTTCAAACACGGGGTTAAGGTTGGGATTCCAAATTAAGACATTAGAGGTCCTAATTTGCCAAGAATCACAGGGAGAAATGCTGGTAGTGATTGTGGCAGATATTTACCTCCTGTCTCTCAGACTCTGGCCAACCTTGTCAGCTTCGCTTCTGCAGTTAACAGCACTGGCTGTCTGAAAACTCCTTCTCACACTGGCTTGGCAGCTGGTTTCCAGTTGAAAAGACTATCGTAGACTGTGAAGTGGAGGCCATGAAGGAAAGGAGAAAAGTTCTCCCACTTACAACTCTTCGGTGCCTCCCTCTAGTATGTTTTACCACTTTCAGAAACAGCCATATGTGGTCCCTGGAAAGTCCAAGTATCTACTGTGTCAACTGTTCTTTTTCTAGGATCAACATCTATTCTCAGCGCCCCCACCACCCCCTAAACAGCAGCAATTCCCTTGCTATATTTCTAAGCTGTCACAGCACTTAAATTATCTACTTTGGTTAAATATTTCAGGAGTTGATCTTTGGAAGACAAGAGACCAACACAACTACATGTTATGGGGTGTGTGTGTATATGTATGTGTGTGTGTGTTATATAAATTGAATAAAAGAGGGCTAGTGATCAATAACTGACAGACTTTAAAATAAGAACTAACAAGACTGGGGAGGGCCTGGAACTGTGCTAACCGATAGTTAAATGCATCAGCATATCCTAATGCAAGGACTGCCCACTTGTTCATGTTAACTGAATGCTTGACCTGGAAAATTTCATTACCCAAGCAGCAAGAAACCATCCAATCATGTCTGAACATGTCCTAAAAGATGTGTCTTTGGCCACCAGTTTTTTTTCTATAGCTGTTTTTACACCCCTTATCTGACATCACTTTTCATAGTACAGCACGAACCATTTATCAATTATAAACAAAACCATTCACAGTCAACACCCTTCCTCCATCTCTTTCCCTTCAATCTGTAAAATAAGCTCACAAATGTCCATCCAACTGTTATCTATGATCCTAAAAACTGCTTTTCTTTTATCCCTGCCCCATCTTTGAGCCACATGAAATGCTTTCTCTTCATTGTGCACATCATTTCCTATTTTTAGTCTTGCCTTCTCTCAATTACTCTTCATTCTATATCACTCTGTCTTCTATGGAACACACACATTTCCAGATCGATAGGCCTTGGCCATCTTGATCAGATTTGACATCTTACTTGACCAAGCCACCACTTGCAAGCTTCCTTCCTGCCTTGTTTTTGTGGAAACCACTGCACTTAGCTTCTGCTAGAAGCACTTGCATCTTCTCCATGTATCTGTCCCTTTCCCCAGAAGTTGTGGAATCTACCACGTGTGCTACACGTGCACCCTTCACGATCTCACCCATAGATAGGGTTACCAGACAGAGACTGTCCTAGACATGTCCACCAGGCCACAAAGATATATGTCGGAAACTAAATCAACTTTTCTTTTTCTGTCCTGCAAGTTGGCTTCCAGTCCCATAATAGATTTCTGGACTCTCTTCCTTAACCCAGAGCTGTAGATTTTCCTAAACAGCCTATGCACGCCCTGCTTCTGCTGCATCCTCCTCACCGCTGCGATGATTTTGTTCTAGATGCAGAGAAGCAGTCCTCACTCCCCTACCTTCACATAGGTTCTCCTTCCTTCTGAGTTCCAGAGGCTTCCAGTGGCTCCCTATACCTCAAGATAAAACTCAAAGTTCTTATCACACACTAAAACTTCTTTTGAAGCTCCTGTTTGGTCTGTCTCTCTGTCTTCTTTCTCTTTCTTTTGATTGCTTGCCTACTTTGCTTACTTTTATACCCTTCACATTTTAATCATTTCGTGTTCCTTGCTATTCCTTTGAGTGCTTATTTGCATGAATATTCATGAGAACTTTTTTTTCTTAAATAAGAGATTGGGGAGAAAAAAGTGGGTCAAGCAGAGGAGGACAACAGGAAGGATAAGGGAATAGTTGCCTCTTCTCTACTTTGAGGTCAGATAGGAAATAGGAAGTGTTCAAGACTCGCTCTGAAAGTTGCCATACATTGTGCCACAGAAACACACCAAGAGATTAAGGGATGGATCCCTGACTTTGTCAGATTTAGAGTGCAGAATGAGGGATCCAGATGAGTCTAGTATAGAAAACTCAGAGAAGAGGAATGTAGTTGAGGTTGAACATTCTTTTACTTTTTTAATGAATATTTTTATACAATATGTTCTGATCATGGTTTCCCTTCCTACAAGTTCTCCTACATCCCAGCCCCTTTTCCAAACTCCACCCCCTTTCTTTCTGTCTCTTCAGAAAACAGACAAACAAAATAACATAAAAAAGGATAACACAGAAACGTGTGTGCACGCACACACATAAAACATAAAAATGCAAAATTTGAAAGCATAATATACACACAAAAGATCAGTGAGACAAAGATAAAAGGAAACAAAAAAAGAAAAGAAAAAAAGAAAAAGAAAAAGCCCAAACAAAGCAATAGAGACTGGACATTCTTATGCCCTGGGTGTAAGTAGGAAAGATAGTAAAAGGTGTGCTTGAGGGGTATCAGAAATCACAGAAGTGGGAACTATGAAGCAAACTACATTCCTACTAATAAAAATGTCATGAATGTGAGGACCTTTATGGAGGAAGGGGTGTGAACAGGGGTGAAAAGGAGATTATGGAAGAGGGTATAATAACCACAATGCATGTTATACATACATGAAATTGTTAAACATTTTTTATTAAAAAAATATTTTTCAGACTATTTTCTGATACTGCTTTTTTTTCCTTCCCAGTCCCTCCAGATCTTCCTCACCCACTCAACTCTATGCCCTTTCCTTTTTCTCACTTCAAAAAACAAGTAAACAACAACAAAAAAACCCAAGCCCAACAGAAACAAGAAACACACACACAAAACCCTTGAAAAACACAAAATCAGAAACCATAATACAAGCAAAAGAACAATTTAAAAAAAAGCCCATACAAAATTATACAAGACAGAAAGCAACAGGGAATTCGTTTGTGCTGGCCATCCACTGCTGGGCATGGGGCCTGCCCTGAACTGTGGTTGATACGGCAGACTCCAGCGGAGAAAACTGAGTTTTCCTTTGCAAGTGGGTATCTTAGTTATGGCTACTGCTGCAGTGACTTAACACCAAGCCCAAAAGAAATCTGGGGAAGAATGGTTTTATTTGGCTCACACTTTTATATCACTGTTCATCATGGAAGAAAGTCAGGACAGGAACTCAAGCAGGGAAGGAACCTGGAAGTTGGAGCTGATGCAAAGGCCATGGAGGGGTGCTGCTTACTGGCTTGCTCAGTCTGATGACCACTAGCCCAGGGATGGCACTACCCATGATGGTCTGTTTCCTCTCCACATGTATTATTAAGAAAATACTGTACAAACTTGCCTGCCCTATAAAGGCATTTTCTTGATTGAGCTTCCCTCCTCTCAGATGACTCCAGCTTGTGTCAAGTTGACACGAAACTATCCAGCACAGTGGCTGTCAATTGCATAGAGCTTCTTGGTCAAGGGTGAATCCCCTCTCCACTCCCTCCCTCATTGCTGGCACCTGCTGATTTGTACCTGTGCAACGGTGCATGCTGCACAGAATCTGAGTTCACAGGTGCATCGGTCCTACTGTGTCTAGAGTACACTGTTTCTTTGGAGTCATCCATCCCAACTGACTTTTCTTAACTTTTTAAGTTTATTTATTCCAAATTATATTATTTGTACTCTGGCTGTAGGCCTTCCTCTTCGTCTCCCCCTATGCTCCTCCCCTAGTCCACTGATAGGGAAGTACCTCCTCTCCTATCTGACTATAGCCTATCAAGTCTCATTAGGGCTGGCTGCATCATCTTCCTCTGTGGCCTGGCAAGGCTGCACTGTTTATAAGTGGATATTAGCTATATAATATAGGATGAGCATACTAAAATCTCTCGTCTTAAAGAAGCTAAACAACAAGGAAAACCCTAGGGAAGAGGCTGAAACCTCATTCAGAGGGCAAAAATGATAGACCGGAAGTAGAAGACAGAACAGGACAGGAGCCTTCCGCAGAGGCCTCTGAAAGACTACCCATCAGAGTATCAAAAGATGATGACACTCATAGCCAAACTTTGGGCAGAGTGCAGGAAGTGCATGGAAGAAGGGAGAGTTAGAAAGTCCAGAAGGGGAAAGGAGTTCCACAAGGAGAACAGGAGCCAAAACATCTGGGCCCAGGGGACCCTGCAGAGACCAATACATCAACAAAAGACCATGCATGGAAAGGACCCAGACCCCCTAACTCAGAGGAAGCCCATAGGCTATTCAGTTTTCAAGTGAGTTACCTAGTGAGGGGGCAGTGGCTGTCTGACATGAACTCAGTAGCTGGCTCTTTGATCCCCTCTCACTCTTATCTTTCAGTTTCCTCTTCCACACAGGTCCCTGAAACTTAAGAGGGGTTTGATAAAGACATCCCATTTAGTACAGAGTGTTCCAAAGTCTCTCATTCTCTGCATATTATTCAGTTGTGGTTCTCTGATGATGGCTGAGCATGGCACAGATGTATGGGAATAGCGAAATGTCATTAGGAGTCACTGTTGTCCCTTTAGCATGGTGGTTCTCAACCTGTTGGTTAGGACCAATTTGGGGTGCAACAAGGGTTTCATATCAGATATTTACAATTTGTAACAGTAATAAAATTAGTTATGAAGTAGCAACAAAAAAATAATTTTATGGTTGGGGTCAGCACAACATGAGAATTATATTAAAAGGTTATAGCATTAGGAAGGTTGAGAACCACTGCTTTAAAACCGTATGTGATTTTCCCCTGGACCCACAGCCTATCAATCCAGTCTTGGGTTCTTGACCACCTGAGCAGTGTCAGACATGAATTCTATCTCATGGAGTGGGCCTTTTATCAGAGAGTGGTTGGTTGGTTTGGTTTGGTTTTTCGAAGACAGGGTTTCTCTGTTTAACAGCTCTGGCTGTCCCAGACTCACGTTGTAGACCAGGCTGACCTGGAATTCAGAGATATGCCTGCCTCTGCCTCCCAAGATTTGGGATTAAAGGCATGCACCACGGTGCCTGGCTTCCTTCAACGTTTGTACTACTACTGATTGAAGTCTCTGCCTTCCCTTTGTTTCTCCTGCTTTGCAAATTACTTTCATATCTTTCTCCTAAACTTAACCCCCCCCCAAAAAAAAATCCATCTGCAGTGGTACACATCTGCAGTGTTAGCTGTGTAGAAGGTTCAAGTACAAGGACTACTTGAGTCTCAATGTTCAAGGGCAGCCTAGGCCACACAGCAAGACTTCATTTAAAACCAACAAAAACACCTGAAAATATGTATTTCCTGTCTGATTTTTTTCTCTTCTACTTCTTGACATACACTGTACTACCTAGATGAAATGGAGAGCTCCTTTCACCACTCTCCTCCTCACTGGTTAAGTTGACTCTATCTGAACCTTGGTTTACACAATAGTCACAATGGCGTTCAGTGTTTCAAATGCACTGTATTTGTTCCCCATCTTTTACAAATGAAGAATGTATTCTCTGAGTGAATAGAGCCTCTCCCAGAAACCTATGGTTATTAAAAATCCCTCAGGGACAAGCTATCTACATAGGAATTTTTGGTCAGAGAAGCTCTCAAGTCCCCCTAAACTGCTGTTGATTATACATTTTTTTTAGTTGTTGTTGCTGCAGAACTGAGATCAAGTTGGAACTGAGCTAAAGGCTTGTTCCCTACTAACTAGCTTATTTACTTATTTATTTCTTTAGGTGCTAGAAGGTGCTGTGGGTACTGTGGGAATGACCATCATCTGCTGTACTCAGCGTGGATGCTGCAGGCTTCACCACCAAGACATGTACTCACCAGTGCAGTATGGGCAGGGGTTACGGAGGTAACCAACCCCTACTGGATTTGAGGATGGCGCCACAGGAGAGAATCCATGTCTGGTAGTATAAATGTGGCGTAAACCCACAGATGGAGTGGTGTGTGGTACAGAAGCAACTGTCATTTGCTAAATGGACAGATTGTGCACATCAAATTGCCTTCCAGATGTTTTGATTTTTATTAAAATAAATTATTCACTTTGTAAACCAGCTGGATCCCCCTCCCCCACCCCCTCCCAACCCATCTTCCCGCCCTCTACTCCTATGGCCCTCCCCCAGTACACTGCTAGGGGAGGCCCTCCTCCCCTTTCATCTGACCCTGGTCTATCAGGTCTCATCAAGACTGGCTGCATTGTCTTCCTCTGTGGCCTGGTAAGGCTGCTCCCTGCTAAGAGCCAACCACTGAGTTCATGTCAGAGACAGTTCCTTTTCCCATTACTAGGGAACCCACTTGGACACTGAGCTGCCATGGGCACCTTCTATATATTTTTAAGCTAATAGGTTAGTGCTGTTGTCAGCTTCGGTTAGAGAAGCTCCTTTTACAATGGGAGTCAATAACTACAGCAATTCCTAATGGGTCAAACTGCTGAGACTGTGACAGTTCAATGTTCAGCCCTAAAAGGAAACCGTATTTCAACCACACCCCATATACACAAAGTTCAGGGAATATAGTAGAAGAGATGGAAAGAAATAAGGAGTAGAACATTGTCTTTTAGGTATGGCACGGCCACTGAAGCTTTGAACTTCCAGCAGTAATGATTACCAGCAAAGAATTGGGTCAGGCATTCCATCATGGATTGGGACGGGCTCAGGGGGCTCCACCACTCTAAGTATCTACAGGCTTTTTACTGGTTGCTAGAGGCATATTTTCTTCAGTGGCATAGCTACCCTTACTCCTGTAAGCAACCTAACTAAACTCTTTGGATATATATATACATATACATATGTAGTTGTATACAAGCATATGGCATACATATACAGATCTATATGACATGAAAGTAGAAAGGCAGGATTAGTTGAGGAATAGGATCAATAGGAGGGAGCAATAAAAACATACCATACACATGTATAAAAACAAACGAAACACATTATGTATTAACATAGAATAATAAAAAGCTTATTAAATGAACATTTTCCCCGGCTGAGCTATCGGTGTTTTCATGTATTAACTGAACCTCCTATGGGAAGACATTTTACAACACTGCAGTTTAGCCCTCTGTTGCCTTACACAACAGGGCCTTATATTATTCTTTCCAGCCTGTACGTTGTTACAAGTGTATTTTAACTTGTCTCTCCCACTTCAACCCTCCAGAGCTAAGGGAAAAACTGTTAAGGCAAAGCAAGCATTCCCTGGTTTAACTATCACCCATTTCCTCAGGTAGGCAAGCTCTGCCATTTCTCTTTCTAACAGCTCTAAGTGACAACAGTAGTGAAAAATTAACAGCACTCAGATGCAGCTTCATTTAAACACTGTGCACAGAAGTGTGTCCTATCTCCAGGCATAGGCTCCATTTGTCCCTATCCATACTTCAAACTTCCTTTCAAAAAATATCTTTTAAAGAATATTTTTTGTGAATTTCACAGTGTATATTGAGTATACACACAAGTCCTCACATAACTATCCCTCTAACCTTCCATCCAACTTTTTTTTTCTTTTTTCCTATTAATTCCAGTTAATGCTGCCCAGATAATTTTTGGAGTACAGCCTGCCTTGGCTTGTGGTTGACCTACCAGAAATCACATCATTAACAACAAATCACAAAAAAAACAAAAAAACAAAAAAACACAAAACAAAACAAAACAAAACAAAACAAAACAAAAAAAAAAACCTCCTTCCCTGCCAGCAGTTAACATCAGTAGCTCCTTGGTGAGTGGTGGCACTTTGTGCCCACCTCCTCCCATCCCCACCCACCCTATTCACGGGATTTTGTATGACTGGAGCTTGCAAAGGTCTTATGCAAGCTGTCACAATCACCAAGTTCATACTTGAAACTATCCTATACTGTCTGGAAAGCAGCTCCATTGATAGCTACTATTTCTGACTCTTAAACTCTTCCCACTCTTTTTACCAAGAACGCTGAATTGTGCCAGGAGTGTATACCTCAAATTCTTGCTTCCAAGTACTCATCCTTTGTGGGTGACACATTTCATTCCAAGGTTCTTTTCCAGATTCTATACCTTAAAGACATAGTGAAGATGTTGCTCTTTGAGTCCTTTTTCTAAATCAAGCCTAGTTGAAATTACATGCAGACATAAATAGGAAATTGGGGCAAGAGCGATGGTTCAGGGATTAAGACCACTTGAAACTCTTCTAGAGGACCTACATTCAGTTACAAGCATCCATATAACCTCAGAACCTATTAACTTCAGCTCCAAGGGATCCGATGCCCTCTTCTGGCCTCTATGTGCACATAATGCACATACATACATACACCAAGATACAAACACAAGGCAAGGTGGTGTACACCTTTATTCCCAGCAACAAGAGGCAAAGGCAGGTAGATACCTGAGTACGAAGCCTGGTCTTATGTGCCAAGTTCCACTCAATGGCTAGAGACCCTATCAACAAAAATTATTTTTTAAACTAAATTTGCTCCAACTGTATTAGATCATAAACTGTAATGCCAAGACCACAACCAGGATGCTGACAATGGTAAACGAGACAAGGTTCCATCATTAAAGGGTGACTCCTGTGACCCTCTTAATCACATCTACTAGCATCCCAATTTTACTTTCTTCACTTAGCACTGCCTCTGGAGGTTCATTTATGTTGAGCATGTATCAGTGCTTGGCTTTATACTGCTGAGTATTACCTCATGGAGTAAATATAGTTTCTCATTGAAGACATGCCTTATTCCCAGGCTCTAACTGTCCTGAATAAAGTTCCAGTGAACAGTTGTATACAGCCATTTGTACTAAATGTCCAGAACATTTCTCATTCATAAGGTAGTTACACATTTGGCTATTTAGGAACCTCCAAGATTTTCCAGTATTGTGTACTGTATCTCCACAAGCAATGTACATATGATCACATCTGTTCTGTGGCAGCCCTGGTGCTGTTACTTTTCCTGTAATAATTCCAGTATGTAGTCATCTTGTTTGAGATGCCATTCCCTGAATGCTAACTGGCGTTGGACATATGTTCTTTGTAAGTATTCTTTAGTAAAAAGTTTGCCTTTTAACCTTTTTTGAAGGAGGGGTGAATATTCCACTAGACATTACTAGTAAATCGGTCTGTGTAGTAATATTTTTCATGCATTAACAAGTTCTTTAGTAAGTCTGTTAAACATTCATGAAATTCAATTTACGATGCTTTTAAGGCTCAAATCTAAGATTTTTTTTTCTACCTCTAAATTCCAACCTTCTGTTATTCTTGTATTAATTCCACAGGTTCAAACTTAATACCTAAGTGCAAGAGCTCTGTTTGTTGTTGAGAAGGGTGTAGGACAAACATTTGTGTTCATATTTCTTCAGTACCATTTTTTGCAAAAAAATAAATAAATAAATAAATAAAAGATTACTTTTTTCCATTCAGACTGTTTTTATATCTCTCAAGTCAACTAAACATTCGTGCAGGATCTGCATTCCTTCCAATCGACCTGTCTCCACCACTCCATCACAGCGATCCTCCCAAGACATCTTGGTAAATGTTGACCGTTCTAATTCCAAAACTTGTTTTTAGTGATTCTAGTTTACTGATTCACATAAATATTGTCTTCTGCCTTCAAAGGATAATCTTGTAGAGATTACAATAGAAATTACAGTAATGTACATGAATCTAGGTCAACTAGCAATACTCTGAATGTCTGTTTTGTTGGTTTTTGAGACAGGGTTTCTCTGTGTAACAGCCCTCGCTGTCCCTGGACTCACTTTGTAGACCAGGCTGGTCTCAAACTCAGAGATCCACCTGCTTCTGCCTCCTAAGTGCCGAGGATTGTGCCAGCATGCCTGGCAATATTCAGAATTTTCAATCTGTGAACACAATATTCTTCAGGGATGAGTCCCCTAATAGTTTATCCAATCCCAAGTGCACTGTGTGTGTGTGTGTGTGTGTGTGTGTGTGTGTGTGTGTGTGTAGCAATAGTTGTCATGAGGGGGGAAGAGACTGGAATTGCAGAGGGGAGAGATGAAAATTATGTAACTTTAGTACTCATGTATG
Source organism: Psammomys obesus (assembly GCF_907164565.1). Classification (NCBI taxonomy): domain Eukaryota; kingdom Metazoa; phylum Chordata; class Mammalia; order Rodentia; family Muridae; genus Psammomys; species Psammomys obesus. The sequence goes on from NW_026591086.1 coordinate 42,156,853, forward strand.
AAATTCTCAACAGAAAGGACGGTGATAGGTTTTTATAAAGCCCAAAGTACAGATAACAAACCTCCCCCCCCCACAAAAAAAAGAAAAACCTCTGAGACATAATATGAGAAAAGAGAGAGAGAGAGAGAGGCTGGCTGGAGAAGATTCTGTGGCATTTACTGCTCTTCCAGAGGTCACAAATTCTACTCCCAGTAGCCTCACTAGTTGGATCACAATGCCAGTAACTCCTAACTCTTGGAGAGATCCAATGACTGTTAGCACACATGGCATACTCCTCTCTTCTTTGTCTCTCGTACACAATAAGCATCAATCAAAATGCTTTGAGCAACAGTGGCGGTGCACACCTTTAATCCCAGCACCAAGGAAAGCAGAAGCAGGTTCATTTCTGAGTTTGAGGCCAGCCTGGTATACAGAGTAAGTCCAGGACAGCCAGGGCTATTCCACAGAGAAACCCTGTCTCGAAGAAACAAAACATGTTGAGGAGGAAATAAAAGTTGGGAGAGGGCCATGATGAGGGAAGGGTCCAGAGTTATAGGAAATAAATATGATCAATAGAAGACAGTAGAACAGAGACTATTAAAAACTCAAGTTCCTTAACGACAGTAAGGCTACATTTTCACTTAAAAAAAAAAAAAAGCTGAAAAAGGGTCTGCAGGAAACAGACCACTGAAACATAAGGATGCCAATATAGTTCAAATTATTGAAGGATAAAAAACTGTGAACCTCTTCTGTCAGAAGAAACTGACATGCAATGCTGTAAAAACCAGCAGTAAAGTTCCTGTCGGAATCTAGTGGGACACTGTGGCAAGGTACCTAGAACTATACACACAAAAGCCTTAAGTGTGCAAAGTTGGAAAATGAATAGTCCAACTGGACAATAACAATTTGGTTAAGTCGATGTGATGACACATTTGTGATTTCAGCACTGAGGCTGACACAGGAGGAACACAAGTTCAAGAACAGCCAAGCAACCTACCAATCAACATGTGCTAATACATACAGCACCAACCAAAAATTAAACCCTGACCCTTAGCAAAAGGTCTGACAGCATTGTGCTCTAATGAAACAATATAAATAATAGTCCAAGTACTCCTGTAGCAGAGAAGCTGTAGCAGAGAAGGTAAAAAGCGTCTGGTGACAAAGTATGCAGCTGTGGTCCTAGCTATTCTGGAGGCTGAGGCAGAATGATCACTTTCGTCCACGAATTCAAGTCCAGCCTGAGCAACAGTAAAGCTAGTCCCACACAAACAAAAGCAATGCAAAACCAAATAGTTACGCTGGCACCCTCTCAGCTGAGTGTGCACTCTATCCTGAAGAGGACAGAAAAGAAGATCCTACACAGGTGTGCTTCTTGCACCCTCCTTTTCATGAAGTCTTGAGCTAAGGGATGTGCGCGCATGTGCGTGCGTGCGCGCATGTGTGCGTGTGTTCGTTCTGTTTCCAGACAGCTTTCAATCTACAAGAGCTTTCACAATGCAGCTGACAAAACTGATCTCGCTCTTCTTTTCCTGGGCATCTAACACATCTCTAGTCTTCTATAGCACAAACTGAGGGCTGTGCTATAGTCCTATAACTAAAACACAGTAAGGCAGGTTTCTATAAAATGCCTAACAGATGTAGTTTTTGCTGCATCTATTACAAGTGACATGAAGTCTATCCCAATTACTAAAATCAGTCATCAAATATTTTTTTCAAGAAACTTACTAAAATTACTATAGCCCTTCTAATCTATTATAGCAATTTCATGTGTGATTTCTAAATTTTCCTGTTTGAAATGTCTTTAAATGAGATCTTAGGAACAAAAATACTTGAAATTCAAATGATTTAAAAATATTAAGGACTTTTATAACTTTAATTTTAAAAAAGTGATTTGTGGGAGAAAAGGGAGGGTAGGTGGGTCTGGGAGGAGATAAGAGAGGGTGCTGCGGGGGAAGGGGTGTAAAAAGTGAATAAATTGTAATGAATGAATTAATGATTGAATGATTTTTTTTTAGGGGTGGCTTGTACTTTATCCTCTAAGCAACTTCTTCATTAACCCCATATCCTAAATCCCTAAAACAAGAAAGACTGGGATGCAGATCAATTGGTAGTGCCGTTTTCTTGCAGGCATAGGCACTGAGCTTGATGCGCAGCCCCTTGTTTCCCACTGCTAACATAGCAAGTCTGAGAAAAATCTGGGATACATGACTGTGGCTCCCACCCCGCCCACACCTGCTAGGAATCATGATTTTCAGAGCACGGAATAAAAGATGTATTACATTACATTCCAATAACGCACATTCTAAGCACACCGTGAATTAGTAATGGAGAACATAAAACTATAACGCGAACCCTCACTCACTCAAACCACAGCCACACTACATATTACATCCAAGTTTTCCCATTTCTAGCCAAATAACAGCACCCGTCAGGTAGATAATTGGGGAAAATATGCACGATTAAACAAAATAAGATTATATAGGTAGGTATTTTAAATTGCTTTTTCTTGGGTTGGAGATATAGCTCAGAAGTGTAGTACTTGCCTGGCATAACCAACACCCTGGATTTCATCTCTAGAAACCACAGAACAAGCTTTTCATCTGATAACAGAACAAAAACTAGACAGTTAGGAAGTTTTCTTCTTTCACTGTCTATTTCACGCTTTGGGTGTATCACAATGGACTTCATTAAATATATAACATTTTTCTAGAAAAAATCAGGATGGAAGATTAAAAATGATATTTAAAATTTAGTAACAAAATTTTATTTGGCAGATCTTTGTGTATTCTTGAAGATAACATCATTAAGAAACAGAAATCCCAACCTGGATTTTATCATTTATTTGAATAAAAATGAGCATTTAGTAATGAACTAATGATCTCTAAGGAAGAGAAGAGGGTGGGATTGGGAGGAGACAAAGGAGGGGGTCACAGGCAGGATACAAAGTTAATAAATTAAAATTAATAATAATAAATTACAGTCAGAAAAAAAAGTCCAAATGTGAGAAGAGAAAAAAAAAAAAGGAGCATTTAGCATTATCTGTCAGTAAAATGTTTAATACTGTCATAAGAATTATAGAACGAGGGACAGACATCAGAAAAGGGAGAAAGCAGGGAATAGGACAGAAGCCTACCACAGGGGGCCTCTGAAAGATTCTACCCAACAAGGAATCAAAGCAGATGCTGAGACTCATAGCCAAACTTTGGACAGAGTGCAGGGAATCTTCTGAAAGGGAGAGATAGAAAGACCTAGAGGGCACTGTAGCTCCACAAGGAGAGCAGCAGAGCCAAGAAACCTGGGCACAGGGGTCTTTTCTGAGACGATACTCCAACCAAAGACCATGCATGGAGATAACCTAGAACCGCTGCAGAGATGGCAGCTCAGTCTCCAAGTGGGTACCCTAGTAAGGGCAATAGGGACTGTCTCTGACATGAACTCAGTAACTCGCTCTTTGATCACCTCCCCCTGAGTGGGGTGGGGGCAGCCTTACCAGGCCACAGAGGAAGACAATGCAGCCGGTCCTGATGAGACCTCATAGGCTAGGTCAGGGAAGGGGAGTAGGACTACCCCTATCAGTGGACCTTGGAGGAGCTTGGGAAGAGAAGAGGGAGGGAGGGGAGGGGAGGGGAGGGAGGGAGGGAGGGAGGGAGGGAGGGAGGGAGGGAGAGAGGGAGGGAATGTGAAGGTACGAGGGAAGGGCCTACAGCTGGAATACAAAGTGAATAACTTGTAATAAATTAAAAAATAAATTTAAAAAAGAATTAAAAACTTCAGCTCCAAGAAAATGAAAAATCCTGGCAACTAAATGTGAAAAACATCACTGATATTGTTACTCCCGCATCAGAAGTCAGGCACAGAAAGAATGTGGTTATAAATGTAACATGAATACAAGAAATGAATTAGAGGAGTTCAAATGAAATGCAAATAAAACTGTACTTTTGACTCCTAAATCTAAATTATTAAAGAACATATGTGTCTATACTTTGCAAAAGATCAAATGCAAAGTGTATCTCTAGGTTAAAAACTGGTATACCTGTACTTGAGAATGTGTCATATAGAAAGAATCAAAAAGGTAAAGATATTTAAGGATGTTCTGCCTACCCTATAAACCCCAAGCAAGAATTACTTGATTCTAATTCATAGTTGAGGGATTAAATTGTTATAAACATACCAAAAAATTATATAATCCAAATTTTAAATTTCCTCTTTCTCTACAATACATAATTACATGTAATTTTGAAAAAGATGAAAAGAAAAAAAAAATTCAGTCTTTAAAAGAAATACTTTGGTAAAGTAGAAACTGAGAACATAATCTAAAATTACCCACAGGGATGGCTATATATTTGTGTGCATGTGTATGAGTTTACATGTATGTAACTACAAATGTTAATAATTTTACCAAGGACAATTTTATTAAGACATTTTACTAGTTAAAAACTAAACCTCTATATAGATTATCAAGCCTTATGCCTTTTAAGATAAAGATGTATTTTTAATCTCCAAACTCTGTCACAGGTCCTCATCAAGCTTTTTATAGGTGACAGATGCACAGCTAAGAATGAAACCCAAAAAAGTATGCAATTCTTGTAATTCTGCAAGAAACATGCTGGATGTGAGAACAGGAAGCCAAATCAGATGAGGAGGGAGAAAGGACCTATATCATCATCAGGTTACAAGGGGAACTTCTAAAAACATTTTTATGAGTTTGTGGATCACCACTGTAGTTTTGCCTTCAGACTCTACAGCAGTCATTCTTAGTCATCACTGTAGTGTTTCTATACTTCAACATAGTAAGAACTTTTTGGCCAGCAAATGAAATAAAGAGAAAAAGTATGCAGAAGCAGGAATTAAGAAAACATGGCAATCAAGGTTTGTTTATGTGGGAGGAAGCACACTGGAACCAGCTTCACCTGAGAACTGAGGGTAGCGAGTGCAAGAGAAAACATGGGGCTACTTCTTCATAAACAGTTTCAGAAGTCTCAACTGTGTATGCATGGTGGATACGAATCTTATTTATACAAATATAACTGTTATAAGATATAGGATAATTTTAAAACATTAACAACTGTTTTTATTAAGACTATTTTATTTTTAAAATTTCAAAATATAAAAATAATAAACATGGATATTTAATAAACAACATAATTCAACTATAAATAATAGAAGTGTTGACAACCCACACAAACACAGTCACTATAAACATTCTGTGCATACAAGAGTAGTTTTCTAGTTCAAGTTTTACCTTTTTCAGTTCAAGTTTTATCATCACTTTTAAAAATAAACAAGGAAGCTGCTACAGCTTAACCAGTTACTTTCGCTCCACTCAAAGAGCAGGGAATTTTCCCCCATGCCAACACGCATTCATGAAATGGGATAGTTATGGGCACAGGTACTAACCACTGGAACAACCCAGTCTTCAGACGAGAAAAGACTCCTTTGGTGTTTTCATATTCAACAACAGTCCATAGAAACTGAGCTAAAATAAACCAGTAAAGGAACCCTTAAAGGAAATCTGATGACAAACAGTATATTCTGAAGTATTATCACACTCAAAACAGGTTTAGGGTTCTGAGAATCAAAAGCAAACATGTCTGAATGCTCTGCTGATACTTAACTGTATCTTAAAAACATTCAGTAAGGTGCTGGAATAAAATCTTGGGGACAAAACACGAAGTACACATCAACGGAAAACTTGTACAATGTAATAACTCATTTCTTTATAATTCATCAAATATTCTGTAAATATTTGTAAGAAATACTCTGCCTTCGACTGAGTGAAGGACAGATGGAAATTTAAAGCAGAGTGAAATTACGTAATTATTTTAGGACTAGAAAAGTTTTCCATTTCAAATATGAGAAAAAGACATGCTTGAGTAAGTATATCATTTTTAAATGCTAATCAAATTAATAGCCTTCTTATCAAAATAAACTATGTTCTTTTGGGAGAAGCTGGGCACAATAAGAATACAGTCATTATGCATCAGTTTCTTAAATTATTAGGTGTTCTCTAATGGGGCTGGGCTTTTAACCGACTCAACACATACCACTTCATAATTCTGCTGCTAGCTAGATTAAAGTATAAGCAGGAATAAATAAATAAAGACCAGCAAAGACTAGACGACAGATTCAATGACACTGAAAGGTTTTATAGCACCAATGACTGTTTCCTAAGACACTTGAGGGGTCTGTATCACTTTAAAGTATTATCTTGTAAACAAGACCAAAAATATTTAGTTGATCTGTATTTTGAGCATAAATATTTATAAATTCTATTTAAAAAAAACAACAAATATAGCATGACTAGAGCGACCAATAGTGTAAAATCTAAGTATATTGAAAAATATAAAGATATATAAAAGGCTTCCATAATGCAGTCATGCAGAAGTAAACTGCTCCATTCAATTACACAAAAATGATTCTGTACAGTTATGTACACATAGCTCCATGGTAAGGCTATTCAAGAAAAAAAATTTAAAAAGGAATCTCTAATAACCAATGTATAAGGACTTAAATGTAACTGACCAACTGAATCTCCCAACACTTTTTTAAAAAATGCAATGATTTTAAGGAGAAATCAATTTGACTTCTGATCCCCAAGGGCATGTTCCACTTTGTTTTGCTTTGTTTTTAACCCAACAGCAAAAGAAAAAGGCAACAGCAAAGTAAGTTAATGTGACAGTGTGCAGCAGTCACCTATTAAGCAATCAAAAGAGCTACTGGCTGACAGGTGTGGTTTCTTCCGACAATGTTCTGTGGCTCTAAAGTAAGCAGCTACAGCACTACTACTGTAAAGCCTTCTTTCAAAGTAAAAATATCAACTATTCTGGTAAAACATTTATGGATTCCTCACGGCTATCTGCAAATCTGTAAAAAAGAACAAAAAACGTTGGTAGGGCTGGAGAAAATAACCAAACAGAATGCCTTGTAGGCTATCTAAATTATTATTTAGATAATAATTATCTAAAATACATGCTTTTCCTTTAACCATGCATGTATAATCAATGTGGATCAAGACAGATAATTTATAGTATGACTAATGAGTTTGTTACATTTTATTATTCATGAAGACAATCACAATGCATACTCAAGAGGGAAAAAGTGTTTGTAGAGTAGTATGTAGTTTTGCATGAAAGAAAGTATGACTGGGTAGAGCTTAAAAAGAAAGAAATCAGAATCAATATAATTTGGTTCTAAGTCAGAGTGGCTATCATGTTAGACTTCTCAGAAACCCCTAAGAATCTATGAAGGAATACTCAAAAAAAACTTAGTGAAAAAAAATTTCTGGTGTGCTATAAAAAATGTTAATTCATATTTAGAATGAGAATTTTAATCGTATACTTTAAGCTATACTGCTTATAAATAATTAGTAGATATACTTTTAGAGCAGTTGAAAGCTATTCTTTAAAAACACTTAACACTATTTCCCCTTGCTTGTAGGATTGTCTTTGATCCCTGATTACAAATAATGAAAACTGTATAAATTAGACAAACTTAATAGATGTTGTTCAGTTTTAGAACCCACAGGTTATCATTTATTATTTGAAAAGAAATAAAATATTTTCTTCGTTTTTGGGAGTTAAGAATGACAAAAAATGCACTGGAGTAAAATGGTCCTGGCAATCCCATCAATTAATATGCTCACAAGAAATACATAACTAATTACAGTATGTAAAAAGAACTTTACACTCTGTTCAAAATTATTTTCAGTGGCTATCCTAATTCAATAAATACATCCTAAAAATAAAAAATTAAAGCCAAACTTATGTTTAACTTTTTAATTCATTTTCTTCATTCTAAACTGTTCAATTAATGCTCTCATGGCTTTATAGATTTCACAGACACATTTCTCAGTTTGCCTGAGACATAATACATCTCATAAGGAAGCTAAAAGGCCTTTGCTCCTTCTTAAGGTGGTTTACAAGTTAAATTGCTATAAAGGGGAGAAAACATCTATGAGTAAGGTCATAAATATCACACACTTGGTACACTTCTGGACTCAGATGTACTTGTACAGAACTGTAAAGATAAAATGGTCATCACAGTACATGTAAACAGCTATTCAGATTGATAAAGGGCAAACCAAATGACAGGATGTTAACAGTCATCTCCAGACAGGACAGGACGGGCTTGCTCGTAGAGTCACAAAGCCAAATTCAGGCAGTGATGCTCTCTCTCTGCTGGAAAAAGACAACATTTATTAAAAAAATTTTTTTAAGTCACAGAAGAATCTAAAATTCAAATCGCAGTATGAACTATCTCTAAGTTATTATAATATTTTTAAAAGTCTACTTGAGAAGAATCAAACTGAAAGTTACAGACAAATTATATCAAAGATTATCTTTGTGCTAAAGGGATTTTTAACAAACCCTCTCTGCATCATGCTTTCTGAAAATATTAAGTGTTAAGATCATAGCACTACAAAATGGCTATTACTGAAATTTTGGGGTTAGAAAATCTACTAACTGGTATTTTTACACAGAGCTGTGAGTAGCAAAGAAAAATTTAAAACTCAAATAACAAGCCTCAAGTCACTATAAATAAACCAAAAGCAAAACCAAATTTCTTGAAGTTTCCCAACGATTTTCAAAATAATTACAAGGATATCTTATTTCCTTAAACTCCATATAATGATCATTTTTCTTTAATCATCCTAGATGACGTAAAATTCTACACCAAGCACCAAGTGCAACAAGCAAAATTTTAAAAAGCAACATATAATGAGACGGGGCCTGGCATACAAAGGACGACTAACTTCAGATACATAAGATGAGTGGATGAAATAAAGAAGTAGAGGGAAGATTTGGAAAGGATCAAATAAAAAAAGGAAAATTTTAAATTGCTTTCACTTTTATTAAGTAACGAGCACAGAAAACTAACAACTACAAAAAAAGTTATTATCAAGTCTGATGTTTTTTACTAAGCATGTCTGTTTTCATTAGAAATAACTGAGAGTGGTAATTGTGTCCAGCAATTTTTCCTTTCCTGGGAGAACTGGGCAGCTTTTTAGAAGCTTCTGTTCCACCTGCTCAGTGAATGTATTGTAAGAGACAAAGCACTAATAACACTCTTTTCTACAGGACTGTATCCATACTATAGAGCAGACAAGTCATTCTTTTAGTTCAGGAAATTGATAAAAGTGAGTTCTTTCTATCTAGAATGAGGTTTTCTTTTTGCCTTATAAGTATTTCATACTGCTTAGTATACTGGTGGCTTAAAATCTATGTTAGTAAATATCCATTTTTAGTACATAAAATTTTAGAAGGGAAAAAAAAGTCCTGGGAGAAAAACCCAGAGTGAGTAATCCAGAACTTCTTTTAGGACAATCTTGTTTTGAAGGCTTAACTGACTTTTTAGGGGGAATGGGATTTACAGAGATTTATATAAATGCTAGGACTAAAGCTACTTTTCTGTAATTAGCTATATTCATTGCAGTGGGAGATATATTTTTGATAAAATGTATACAGCATTCTGATACAGCCACTGATATTTCAACAAACCAAATAATTAAATGTCTGATATCTTTTTGTGCCATCACACCCAATGGTTAGTGTTGCAAGTAAGATTAGAATACAGCCCGTCTTCCCACTCCCCAGGAAACAGTTCTGGTAACAAGATACTTTCTTCAAGGAGGCTTAGCCATACTTGCTACAAGTAATCAGCTAAAACAGTGAAGTCTTATTTTCATAGTAAACTACTGGTTTGTTACATTTGACCATATTACAATAAAACAAAACCTATGGAATAGTCTTTCATTTCCTATAACACCTTTTCATTAAATGTCTGGGCTTTAGTTAACTTATTTAAAAAAAAAAGTTACAATTATTCAATAACATTTGAAACATTGTTTAGAGATTAAAAAAAATTTAATGTGACAACCATCCCTTGAGGTAATCCTAATCAATCTTTTAAACCAGAAATATGTAATTTCTCCTATAGTTGCCTACATTGCCTGTACTGTTTTTCCCACTCCCAACTCTACCTGTGCAATCAGATAACCAGGTGTGTACAAAAAGCACCAAACTTATCAGAAGAGCTGTAGAATTAAAAAGGTTTCTACTTTTAGGTGGCATACTGTAGAAGGAAAGAATGGAGACGGAAAAAAGATATAAATCTGAACTTCTTGACAAAGAATATAATAGGTAAATACTTTAAAAAAAAAGTTTAGAAGCAAAGAGGAAAGTTATAAATGGGAATAGGAAGAACTTGTAAATACAGAAGTTTACCTGCACCTTACAGGTTAACTGGCTTTCAGATATAAAATTGTTTTGGAATCAAACACTAATGTACCACCAGGGATACCATTCAGTCCAACCCTTGTCATTTTATACATAAGGTACAAACTCTGGATTAAGGCAAGAGACTTGTCTAAGGCTACAGAGTTAGTACAGAGCTGAGAAACGTAATCTAAATCTCTTAATCCTTGTTCAGTTCTCTATACATGGTCACCTATGGACCAAAACAATTTAGTGAGAAGGTCTAGATTGGCAGTTGTCAGCATTTCTAACCATGTACTCTTAAAAAAAAAAAAAAAAAAAAAAAAAAAAAAAAAAAACCAAAAAAAACCAAAAAAAAAAAAAACCTCAATAATCAAATTAAGCCCTGGAAAGGACTACATTATTTAGTATCATACAACCTAGATGCCTTAACTGGGGAAACGTCAGGATTGATTCTAGGTATCTGACTCCATCACTACTGTAACCCCTGTGATGAGACACATAATACTATTATTTAAAATGGACCCAGTGACTGAGGAAACTGTTAAGATATTTAGAAAATTGATAAGAATTAACAAGGGAGGTAATTGTCAACCTCATTACTATATATTTATATATGCATTCATTCATTATTTCATCCAAGAAACATCTAAGTGCTCACATAAGCCAGGTTTTACTAGAGATAAAAAGATGAATAAGACATGGTCCCCTTCCTAGAGGAGCTTGCAATCTCATGGGGGAAGACAGACATATAAACCAGATAAATATTACAACATTAAATATTGTAACAGAGATATGAACAAAGTGCTTTTTAAAAGAGTAAACATATGAACTGCCTAATGACCAAGAAGTCTATTAATTCTGTGCAGTATTTTGGAAGTAAAAAGCCTACCATGATTACTATAAACACAATCTCATGGTTGATCAGTAATTAGGAAGGAGACAGCAGCAGAGTTCTGTAATTTGTTTCTTCCTTCTTTTGTGAAGTTGGTACTGAAATCACAAAATGCCTATACTGACAATCTAGTATTTCTACTAGATTGTCTATGACTTTAGGTAAATCACTCCATTTCTAACAACCTGTTTTCTTATTAAAAACTTAGAACTACCACCTACTTTATAATAAGATGTCCTAGGTTTTAAATGAAAATATCAACGTGTATGTAGAGTACTAGACTTTAGAAACATACTGATGAAAACCCAATAGCAACACATCACTAAATAACATTAATAATGAAATGCAGGTTCATGCTTATAAAAGTACACCTGTGAACCTAATACTGGGAATATGTAATCCTCATACTAGGGCACCAAAGCAAGTCATATTTGGTCTTCTGAACCATTCAAAGCACCATGGCTTAAAATATTTTAAACTCTTAAGTTACTGGGCAATTTCAGGCTAGAGAAATTGATGAGCTATTTATGAGCTTTACTGAATAGAACTGGTAATTTCATTTATATTTCTAGGGAATTTTATAATAAATTTTGAAACTATCATCAAACCATAAAGCCAAAATTAGACTGGAGATTTAACTGGCCTTGGAAAGATTTACTTTCTTTATAATACCTGTTTGGTGTAAAGAGAAGAAACGTGAGCCTCTGCCAATTTGGCATCTTTCACGACTACTAAAAAGAAAAGAAAACAAACTTACCTAATGAATCAGAATAGCACATAGCAAACATACAAGAGACTACATAAAAATATACCACAGTCTATGTTAACTTTAGAGTCATTATTTTAGCAAATGGAATCTGAGTTTGAAATTTTAAATGTGTACTAATTGCAAGTTAAACATTCCTAAAAAATAGTATTGCCATTAAAAAACACACAAATATAACCCCAAGTGTAAGGGGGAAAAGACACAAAAATATTATACAAGTTATATGATGGCTGAAGACTGGTACTGGTGGGATTAGTTTTGGATTGTGTTGGTCCGAAAACGAAAAAAAGTAGTCCTGTTAAAATACAGTTTAAAAAAAAAAAAATCACCATAATCTTGAGAAGCGAAAATATTTAAATATAAAGATTTTTAAAAATACAATAATCTAGTCATCTCCTACCCTCATTCTACAAAGAATATATTTTCTGAAAAACGTTTAGTTAACTTTCAATATTATATTCACGTGCCAGAGAAATCCACTTAAAAAAAAAATCACAATATTGGTGCAAATGTGAAAGATTTTTATATAAGTATAGTAAATGCACACTTAAAATATCAGACTGGAACACTTACCAAACAGTGTTTTCCTAAAGTAGTATCTATAGTATATTTCTTTATTCATACATCTTCAAATGGTCAAGTTTTCTTTTCATACATCCAAAATGTAACATGAAGTTGTCTTATTCACCAAATGTTAGCGCTACTTGAAGTCTGGTTCCAAACTAATCAGCCTGCTTTTAAATTTTAAGACATCTGTTGAAAATTTATATGATCAAACCAAACTGAAGTGGATAAATTTTAAACATTGGATTGTACATCATTGTAAAGGTACCAGTAACCATTATTATTTAGTGATTATAGCTCCTTCTGATAATCAGGGGAAGGCAGATCACCATCTGGAATGGTCTGTTTCATTTTCTTTTTTTTTTTTTTTTCTTTTCTTTTTTTTTTTTTTTTTTCTTTTAAATCAAGGAACATTGTCATGGAATTTTTTTTTTTTTGTCATTATTTTTTTCTTTTCTTTTTTCTTTTAAGAGACCATTCCACTTTATTTTTAGCATCCAGATGCATAAGGACTCATATGTAAAGCAGTCATACACCATTATCATTAACACCCATGTGATAAAATACATACACAAATCCAACAAATGGCTAATACATAGTAAAGCCTAAGCATACTACTATGCAATATTATGAATACATAACTTGGAGACTTTAGAATACTATGTCATCTATTCATTTCTGAAAACATTCATTAAGATTTTAAATGCAAATTCATTCCTTATTTGGAGTAAAACAAAATCCTCTATGTTATAACAAATACTGGGTCATAAGTATTCAAATCTATTCATTAATTTACAAATAACTCAAAGAATTCTGTATTGTTCAATAGAAGTATGTAATAAAAACATTGCATATGTTCTATTGTGATATCTTTAGCAATTGTTTACTGAAATAAAATGCAAACATCAATCTTCAAAATACAAGATCAGAAGGTAGTTTTCTTCTCTTTTATCTATTTGTGAAATCATCTTCATCATATTTTACCAAAAATTGTTTTTACAAATATGTAAAAGTACATTAGATAATACTAATGAAACACAGGTAGAGTTCTAGCATATGCAGATCAATGATCAGTCAAATCATCTTCTCCAAGAACGAGATTCATTGTCCTCTTCTTCTTCATCATCATCTTGAAGTAATGAGTCATCCACCAAAGACTCTTCCTGAAACTTTAGGTTAAGATGTATTTAGGAATTTACCCAAAAAAAAAAAAAAAAAAAGAAAAAAAGAAAAGAAAGAAAAAAAAATGTAACACTTTTAAACACTGTTCTCTCTCAAGAGTTGAATGCAAGTGGTTATTTCTATAGCTAGAGCACTTAAGAAAACAGCGTAAAGCAGGTCTTATCCATTCCATCTCTTTACAGTATGTTCTACTGCTTACATGAAGTAAGCAATAAATATCAAATTAAGAGTGTGTACATGCCATTTCTCCTACTCTAACAAATCATGTCATCTTCTGTACTTCAAAACAATGCTCAACACTTCTTTAAAAAAGGAATACATTTTCACTGACTTACCCTAACTCTTAACACTCAACCAATGACATAATCCTAAAATTTCGATTCTTTTTGCTATGTAGCAAACCTTTTTATTAAAAGAAAAAAAAAAAAAAGCCACCTCTTCCTTTTCCCCATTCCCTTCATAAAAGATTCTCAGACTGCTTCCCAAACTTTTCAAAATACCTAATACCAGGAGCTCTCCTGCTTTTCTCCCCATTCAATTCAAACTCATGGAAGGACAAAGGTATAATCTAAAATATAAAATGACAAATCATGTACATGAGTTTCAAATACACATTTATTCTTGCATTTGACTATGGATATGTGTAACAGACTTGAAATGCTCTGCAAACAAAATGAAGTAGCATTACGGAAATCTAACAAATGCAAAACAGAATCTTTTAGTTTCTTTACCTTACCTTTACTTTTTAACTTCTTCAAATTTTTCCCATAACTTTTTTCATAATTAAGCAAAACAGAATTGCTTATTTTAAATCTTTTCTGTCTCAAGTGCTTTTTAAATCCACTACCACTCCTGCCCTGTCATACCTTTTAGTCCACTGACTAGCTAGTGTTACCTGAGAAAACTGCAATCTCCCATGCTTATTTTGAAGGTAGAATTCTGCTGAAAATGCTTTTCTCCACTACATTCCTAGCCCCACCACATCACTGTTACAGAACACTTATCATTCAGGGCTTGGCTCTACTGGCAATAGACCTTTGAGATTATTATGGACAGACATAAGCATTTCTTCCTAGGGGTTCCTACAGCATGTTGTTCAAATCGTCTTCATTCGGCACATCAGTATGCCTGATATTGTAATTGTTTTCTTCTGTTTCTGCCACCACCCTCCTTTCCAGATTATAAGCTCCTTGATGACAGGGACCGTGTCTTATTCATTTTTGTGCCTATCACAAAATCTACCACATAGCAGGTAGCCACTCTAATGAACTATAGCAATATGAATTTAAAAAGAAGGCTGAAATGTTGATACAGCAATTGAGTAAAATAAATACCCTAGAACTTAACATATTATCACCAAATTTCCTGTGAATAAAACTCTAATGAAGAATTATTATCTTTTATAGTTATTGAAAACTGATATAGCACATATTCTTTTGGGGTTGGCAATCCACAATTCTTCTCATTAATCCAGAACATATAAAGTTGTCTGTATTTATCTGATCTCCCCTGTCTGGAATATGGCTTAGGAATAAAAGTATTATGTTAAATCACAGCCATAAGCAAATAAATAAATAAATAACTTTTTATAAATGAATTATGAATAATGATGGGAAAACAAATAAAAAAATACAACATACTTCCTCTTCATCAGGTTCAACTTCTTCGGTTTCCACAGCTGAAATATTAAGTATTGGTTTATTCCATGCCAGTTTTAAATCCTGCCCTTTGAAACGAGCTCCATGAATTGCTGCCTAAAAGAATATGGGAGTAAAGAACATTAACAATTTCTGAAGAAAAATTGAATGTTTTAAATGCCTAATATTAAAACGTTAAACTCAAAAAGTTACTTATTTGCTGTTTGTTTATTTAACTCAATTTACTATAATTACTATTACAGTTATTTACTTCCTAAAATCATACTAGTGATATAAAAAAAATTTTTTTAAAGTAAACAACAATTTCTCATAATCAAGTACTATTTCACTCAGCCAAAATCTAAGGGGAAAAAATGTTTCTCAGTTTACATTACAATAGTTACTACTATTTAAACAACAATACCAATATACCACAAGATTTTGGCTCTAGCTTCTGAATCAATGTCTATTTTAAGATCAACAGACCAAATTAATTTTATATGCTAATTTACATCATATATATGTAATTAACTAGAAACCTTTAACAAAAGTAAATTTGCATATAAAGTTGACATTAATTTTCAAATTAATGATCAAAAGCACACAACTAATGCAAAATATAAACATCTTAAGAAAAAGGGAAGGTACCAAATCTGAATTTTCCTACAGAAAAGTTCAGTATTTTGTAACTGATGGCAGTTGAACTCAAGAAATGGTCAAGCCTATGTTCTTGCTCTAGTCAGTAGCTAGTTTGAAAGACACCATATTTAAAGTAACATGAATTAGTATTAGCAACATTTTTAGTAATTCATGTTCCCAAAGATTTTAGCACAAACTCAAAAGTACTAAATAATATGAAGTGTAGGAACAATTACATATTCAATGACTTCTGAACATGAGTTGTATGTGGCATTAATGCCCCAACAAACAAATTTAAATCTGTACATATAAATTTATGATAAATTTAAAAGATTTCATGCCTACTAAAATTCAGCTGAGTTTTTAGTTCATGCTTTATCACAATGCCACACAACTTAAAAATGCATTTATATTTTAGTTCAGAAAAAAACTGAAATTTCAAGCTGAAATCATTACATAAAGTATATTACAGTTAAGAAATAACAAATGCCACATGCAAAATACTTATAAAGCTTTTTCCCCATTTATTAAAATATGGAAAAATCACAAAACTGTGAACAGCAATGTCTACTGTAAATTTGGATGTGGAGTTGTTTTTGCTTCTGAAGAAAGGTCTTTACTGTGCAACACTCACATTAGACTTAACTCACACTGCTCCTGCTTCAGCTTCCTACTCAACTGCAACCTATACAACACTGCATCTTTCAACAAGAGGTGACAGATTATTTCTAACAACCCAATCGCATCATTTCTATATTCAACACACATTTCAAATTTGTAAGGTGAATTTTTAACTACTTTTTTTTTTTTAAAACCGGAGGGAAGGCTGGAAGGTCACCAAAACACCATCAAGGCCATCATTCTTTGTCCCTGATAGTAACTCCGTAACAAGACTCTGCTGCTGAAGAGAACTACATACTCTGACTGCAGAACAAAAAAATCTAATCTATAAACTAGTTCCCTGCTGGCTAGTATAGTACTAGAAGATACTATGCAGGCTGCTGGGGAAGAGAAGACATCATTGGTCTTCCCATCACTAGAGTCTACATGCCAATTCTGACCTGTCAGAAAAGATATGCCTACTCGTATAATAGTGACAAAACTATTTTCTGACTGGATTTCATCAGGCCTGCCCATAGGTGAAATTTCACGTCTGGTACTATAAGCCTGGACAAAAGTCCATGAATTGGAAGTCAGAGGTCCTTGGAAACAGCCTATTGTTAGTTTGTTCAATGGTCATGTTGTCAAACTACACCCTAAATATTTACACGTGTATTCACAGACCCAGGGTGCTCTCAACCTTTTTTTTTTTTTTTTCCAATGAGCAGCAGTTAATAATTGGTCAAAGTGCTCAGTCTTTAATAAGGCATTTTTATCAACCTCCCAGGCTTAAGGAACATTGAGGAAGGCAGAAAGATTATTAATATTTGGAAGATGAGAACTGCCATAAAATGCTGTCTTCCTGATATGACACCACTATTACAATCATGATCTCCTAGCAGCTGTGATTACTTGCTCGAGATCAAGATAGCCCAAAGTCCTCATAGAAAGAAGTATTGCCCAAGCCCCAGCCTTTACTTAGAAGTTATTTGTGGTTGATAGTTTCTAGGGTAGTGAGAAGCTTCTTTGTTGAAGACATTTCCACTGCCAGGCTCCCTTGCCTCAGGAGATGGTCATACCCTACACACACGAGCAGCAATAACAGGACTTAGTTGTGGGTTACCCCCAAAAAACAGACAACAATGATATCACGTTGGGAGAAGTACTTGTCAGGAGGGATTTAGAGGGAGGTAGAGGAAAAAAGTAAGAGTAGATATATTTCATTTCATACTTGTAGGAAATTTTTCAAGAATAAAACAATAAAATTTGTTACTGTGTGTGTTTTTTTTTAAAAAAAACTAGGTATATTACATTTTTAATGATTTTTGTTCATCAGAAATATTTGACAATTCAAGCTACATAAACTTGTGAAACAACTTTGAATCTTTGATCCCTGAAGCTGAAAGTTTATTCAATAAGCCTAAGCTTTTCTGATGTAATAAGAAACATTATATTTCACATTATTTTCATAGCAATACCTATTTATGACTTCTGTAAACCAGTATATATTTCATATAATTTACAATATAAATTCTGTAATTTATCCATTTATTCATGTATGTAAAACATTTATCTACCAATTTATTTATTTTTATTTTTGCTTAATTTTTTTAACCTGTTTTGGTTTTTCAGCCCTGGCTGTCCTGGAACTTGCTCTAAAAACCAGGCTGGTCTCAAACTCAGAAATCTGTATGCCTCTGCCTCTCTAGTGCTGGGATTAAGTAAGTACACCACCACACCTAGCTTCATTTTATATTTTTAAATTTTTCAAATGTTAAGACACATAGTATAAAAGCCTAAAGAGATAACCACCACTATATCAACAACTTAAGACAGAGTACAGTGCAAAGTCAGAAGGGGACACAGGATCCCCTGGAGCTGGAGTTACAGGTGTTGTAAGCTTCAGATATTAGTAGAAACTGGCCTTGGGTTCTCTGCTAGAGCAGTATTCACTTTAACCACCGAGCCACCTCTCCAGCCTCTTTAATTTTTTTTAAATTATATTTTTAGAAAGCAGTTTTTCTTTGATTTAAAAAAAGTTTAAAATTGTTATGTATTAAATTAAGCAGCTTCTTCTTTTATAAATATCATGCTACAACTTTTTAAAAAGCCCTCACTATACTAAGGTAATATTTAAAACACCTTTGTGTACCTGTTTATTGTTCTAGTGGTACATACCTGAATGCCTTTGCATGTACGTTTATATGTATGTGTAGACCAGCAGTTGATACAGTATGTCCCAGTTACTCTCCACCCTATTTTTTTAAAACAAGACCTCTCATTAAACATAGAGCTCATCAATCTGGCTAGAATTGCTGACTTGCTAGTAAGCCCCAGGTTTCTAGCTGTGTCAACCTGCCCAATGATGGGATCACAGACTCACTTGCCATGGCTAGCTTTGCAGTGTGCTGGAGATCAGAAGCTGGGTCCTCATGTCTTGCACAGCAAGCACTTTACTGACTGAGCCATTCCCGCAGGCACCTCTTCTTTAGATCTACTGTTTCTGTCTCTCTTTTTCATGTGTGCACACACAAGTGTATGCTATATATGTGGAGATGACCAGAGTCCAGAAGAGGGTGTCAGAACCCCTAAGGGTGGAGTTACATGTGGTGTGGTCTGCTAAACGGCACTGTAATTCACACGGGTCATCTGAAGAACAACAGGTACTTAACAACAGTTAAGGTACTCTTAACTGCCGAGACGTCTCTCCAGTCCTGCTTTGAGTTTTCTTGAGGCAGGGTCCTGGGTTTTGTTCAGTCAGGCTTTCCTCAGATTTCCCATGGACTTTAGCTAACAGGTATTTTCTATTCTGTTTTGTTTTACCAACTTAAAAATTTAAAACTTAAAAGGTGAGTTAAAATGCCCTGGTTTGTGTCGTTGTCATCGGCATGCCCCACCCCCACAGGTAACCCAAACACCATTTAATAATGTTTTATTTTGTGGGTTTTTTTTCTTTTGTTTTTCAAGACAGGGTTTCTCTGTGTAACAGCCCAGGCTGTTCTGGAACTCCCTTTGTAAATTAGGCTGGCTTCAAACTCAAGAGATCCACCCTCCTCTGCCTCTGCCAACCCAATACTGGAATTAAAGGTGTGCACCACCACCACCTGACTTGATTTTGAGCTTGAAAACAGCCCTTTTGTGAGCCTGTAAAATCCGTGTGTGTGGGTGTATGTGTGTGTGTATGTGTGTGTATGTGTGTGTGTGTGTTTGTGTGTGTGTGTATGTGTACATAATATGCATTATTTCAGTCATATTATTCTTGTAGGATTTTCACGTTTAATATTATTAGATGTAGAAAATTAAAATGTTCATTGAATCTAGAAAAAATGGAGCAGAAAAAAAAGAACATTAGCAAAATCTGACAACTTCTTTCCTCAAAAGGCCTACCCTTCATCCTGAATTCATGACATCTTATACTTTTATGTCAAAATTCTTTTATTTTATGACATGCTGGTGAAAATAAGTGGCAATCACTTATATATTTTATATTCTTCCTTAGGAAACCAAAGTGTTTCATTCTACGTAAAAAAATTAAATTTTAAATTCTTAAATATTTTGTTCTCTGAAATCCAGAAGTTTCAAAATAATTTATCTATACCTTGCTTATTTAAGTTTTAACTTAATTTTCCATTCTTTTCAAAACAGTATAAAATTTCAACATTTTTTTGGCTTAAAATATGTTCATGATCAAACAACTCATAACTTAATTCTAAGTGTTTATATAATAGCAGCGTATCTATTCCTTACTCAACCTTTATATAATTCAAGTGTTAAGTATCTTTATTCCTTAAATGTTATTTTGTTTACTATGCATATTGTATAAAAATACAGGTCTGAGGTAGAAAGGGCAAAAACTATGAAGAACTTATGTCAATTAGGTCTCACTCCGAGTAATAAAAAAAAAAAAAAAGTTGTTTTTCCCTCTTAGAAATGTAAGCACTGAGAACAGCACATCTCTATCTGAAGTCCTTAGGTGCTAGAGGGATGTCTTAGTGGTGGAAGGGTTTGCTCAGCAAGCATAAGGCTCATAATTTAGATCTCCACACCCGCAAAAAAGTGAGGTATGGCAGTACAGGTTTGTGACCTGGTGCGGTGATAAAAAGACAGACAGAACCCTGCGGTCTCACTGCCACCCAGTTCAGCCAAACCAGCTTCCAGTTCAGTGAAGAGTCGCTGCCTCAAAACACAGGGGGCTATCACAAGAAACCAGACATCACCCTTGTCCCGAAGCACACACACGCATGCACATACACATGCATACATGAATACACACAGTTCTCATGAGATCCACAAACTTGGTGATATTTGAAGCAGCTGTGTACAACTACCCCCTTTAAAATAATATCACTGCTTCCTAGAAAATAAATAGAGACGTTATTTGTCATTGAAACCATCATTCTAAATTTGAAATAATTTGTCCTTACTAACACCTCTCAGAGAAAATTTTATTAAAGTTCTACCTAATATATACACAAAAATGTTTTAACTGATCACATCTTTTAAAACAGGTCCTGTTTTTGTTTTTGAAGATATACTTCCTCTGTATATGAAACTCTGTAGACCAGGCTGGCCTTGAACGCAGAGTTCCACCTGCCTCTGCCTCCCAAGTGCTGGGATTAAAGGCATGTGCCACCACAGCATAAACAAAAAGTCTTAACATAAAAAACCCAGATTTAGACTTGGATCTAGAGTTGCAATGAAAGGGTAGAGCTCCTGATGAACCTGCATAAAATTAAGCTGGAGCTTAATCTCCAGCATCAACAAACAAAAACCCTGTATTTTAAAAGATGAACCCACATTATTTGACAAAATAATCTCCCTGTGACAACATCTTCACCCCATTACTAGATTATTTCAGGGTTCCAGCTAAACATGTTTCTAAGACCAATGAGATCTAGTCTTTCACCTGTTAAAATGCCCTGGAAGTGACTCCTCAATAAGCTCTTAGCAATGTTCAATGGTGCTGACTGGAGTATTCACTTACAATGACGAGGTAGGTTTGTCAAAAAACTCATTTAATTACCAACTCAAAAGCTTTAGAAAGAAATCTTCATCTTCCATTCACATTAAATTATCTTGATTTAATATCAAGGACAAACAACACTGGCTTTTATAACGTCTTAAAGAATCCACAGGCAAAAAAAAAAAAGTTCACCCCTGCCCCAATATAACACAGTCCACTTCCTTTTCCTATTCTTTTTGGAGATAACTTACAGGTTAAAGTATTTCCCACACAAGCATGAGGACAAGACTTCAGATCTCTAGCATCCATGTAAATGCCAAGAAAGCGTGACATTCCAGCAGTAATCCCAGCATTCCAGGTCCTTAGATAAAGCTGAGCTCAGTTAGAGCGCCAACCGCAATATGAGAGCAATCAAGGAAGAGACATTGGACCTCAATCTCTGGTCTCCCCAAGCACATGAACACACATGGAGGCACACGTACAAACTGCATACAGTGTGTGTGCGCACACGCGCGCGCGCGCGCGCGCGCACACACACACACACACACACACACACACACACACTGAAGACACTTCTGAGCTGTCTTTTAAAAAACAACTCAAGTGCAGGAGCGTGGTGGTGGTGTATGACTTTAATCCCAGCACTTGGGAGGCAGAGGCAGGTAGACCTCAGTGAGTTTAATGCCATCTTGGACTACATAGTGCATTCTAGGACAGCCAGAGCTACATAACAAGACCTTGTTTCGAAACAAACAACAAAAAATTAGAATTCAAACTATACAGATTAAGATAACAATATTACAATAACTCTAAAGGCTAGAGCCACATATTGTCTCTTGGACAAATAACAGCAGTCTATTCATCAGTGTGCTAAGCAAGAGATGCTTTTCTAGCACTCATCCTGCTGGGACCGGAAACTAGTAGCTAAAAGAAAAATAAAAGGTGTGGGCAACAGAATTCTACTTTCTCTGCATCTACCTTAGGTAACTGTTACCATTCATTCTACTAATTCAGACTTTGTTCTGGACCTGATAAAACAGTAAATATTAGTGGCCCTAACGTCTATAAAAAGAACTGATATCTTCAAGTTAATGTTGTCTTAAAATCACCTTGATGTCAAATTTAATACATATTATTATATATTATATTATATTACATTACATTATATACAGATTTCCTAAGAAAATAAGGACAATTTTGTGGACATGAACTTACACTTAAAATCTTCTACCTTCTGTCAAGATTACAGTTACTCAGTAACCTTGAAAAATAATTTATATTAAAACTTAAACACTAATCATTTAAACCTGAAATTTTAATAACATTTTAATACTTACAGCTTCTGCTTCTGCTCTTGTCTTGAATGTAATTATCGCATGAAGTGAAGCATCATCAATCTGACAATCCTCAATTTCACCATATTGCTGTAAATTAACAAATTATTTCCTAAAAGTGTTCTGAAACATCTAAAACCCCCAATGGCATTTGAATACTAATAAGCACAATCCAGAATACATAATAATCCATACTGACTGAGAGACAAGTAATTCATTTCCTTAAATCCTATCTTCCAACCTCAGCTTTATCCTGTACTTTCAGAATTAGTAGCACTATACTCTATTTGAGTTATAATGGAGAAAACAATGGTCAAAGCCTGTTTACCGACCTTTTTTATTATTCCAACCTCAGAATGAGGTAAATTTTTTTTAAAACAGCATACTGAATCATCAAAACAAACTATGAAATAGTATCATTTCCAATAAAGGGGAAAAAGATTGAGAGAATTCAAGCAATTTTTCTAAGCAGTCAAGCAAATTATCAAGATAAAGGTACAAAACTT
Source organism: Psammomys obesus (assembly GCF_907164565.1). Taxonomy (NCBI): domain Eukaryota; kingdom Metazoa; phylum Chordata; class Mammalia; order Rodentia; family Muridae; genus Psammomys; species Psammomys obesus. Next base: position 42,180,132 of record NW_026591086.1, read on the forward strand.
CTGATTTACATGTTTAATATTAACTGAGTTCACTTACTATGCATTCTACTATGGAACACACAATATGCTAAGCATATTATATAATGCTTGATTGGAATTTGTTGCATTTTTCCCATATAAAGGAAGATTATTTTTTTCTAAACAGCAATTTTGCTACACAAAAATTAGTCCTTTATACATTATTAATACCTTCCTTCTCGTTTGGAAATAAAACTACAACTATGCACTAATTAATACAAATTTTGTGAATGAATTTAACTTGAACAAGTTACTTAATCTCTTCAGGTTTCATTTCCTCATCTATCAAATGGGCAAAATAAAGGCTATTCTTGATATCAATTTGACTACATCTGGAATTAACTAAACCCAAGGGCTGGGCACACCTGTGAGGAGCTTTCCCTTATTTAAATTATTTGAAGTGGGAAGACCCACTCCTAATCTGGATCTCTGAAGTGAGAATATATATCTTTAATCTAGTTATTTTGGAGTAGGAAGATACACCTTTAATCTCGACTACACCTTCTATAGGCACCTTATAAAAAGAACATTAAAGAAGGAAGCTGGTTCGGTCTGCCTACTTGTTACCGCTTCTCACTAGCAAGACTACAACTTCTCCAGCATAAATAGTCTGTATCTTTGGGATTCCAGTGTATATCCAGCTTGGACAATCCAGCCTTGTGAACTGGACAATTACTAGACTCCTGGACCTTCCTTCAGTATAGATAATCATTGTTGAACTAGCTGGACCACAGCCTGTAAACCATTCTACTAAATACCGCCCCCAACCGTGTGTGTGTGTGTGTGTGTGTGTGTGTGTGTGTGTGTGTGTGAAACCACTGTTTCTGTTCCTCCTGAGAGCCCTGACTAAATCAGCAGTAAGTAACTCAAATAATTCCTAATATCCCTTAAAGTTTTAGCTGTTTTTCTTACTATTACTACTGGTCTCACTGGATAAATTTTAAAGAGCATTTTGCTAACCACAGTTGTTTTAACAGTCAATGGTCCTTTATATCTCTCTCTTATGCTCAGAGATAAAAAAAAAAAAAAAGCTAAACTTTGAAATGTGTACTCTTTCTTAACAAAAGTATTTTTGGCGGGTAAGTTATGACTACCAACATTGAACAGAGCTCCAAACCTCTATTTATGAAACAATTTCTACTATAAGTTTCTGAATATTTATTTCTCGAGCCTCCTAGTCTCAGCAAAACACGATTAGAGCAAACTCACCTTTGTATTATAGCTACTGTTAGCCCCGAATCAGCTGAGTACCTAAATGCAAGACACTTAACTATCTGGACCTCCTTTTCTTTGCGGAAGTGGCAAACAGCAGGGAAGAGCTGGGCTTTATCTCCAAGCACCTCTCTAGTTCTCATTCTTTGTCCCTCTGAACCCAACGAGCACAGGACTCTCCAGACTCCTCAGCCTTAAATACTAATCACTTCAGTTATTTCTTATACATCCATCATTTATTTCTTTTAAAACTTCCTTATAGTCATATAGTATTATAAGCGTCAAACATTGAAATATAAATTTCTAAAACATGAGGTCATCTTTATGTCAAAATTTTACCTAGTCTTCTTGTTCTCCGTTTCAGTTTTACTAATTGTTATGCTTTTCTCTACTGATCTTTTCGTCATATGCCAGAGTAAACATAAACCTCCGAGTCACAGAGGTTTAAGTGTTTAATAAGCTTTACTTTACATCAGCTGATTTGTGCCAAACCAAAGTATCTAAAAGCACTGAGAGTGAAGAACTGATGACTCTTCTTCTCTGAAGGAATTACCACAATAATCAGGATAAAACTGGTGTTTAGTAACTTAAGTTCCGATAACACTAAAAATTGAAAAAGTTAAGATGAAAGGGTAATGTGGGGTATACTCTCCACTCTGCACATTAGCCTAATGAACCCCAGAAGTTCAAATATTTAATGAACAGGGACTAGAATCTCCTTCTCTTTCAAACCACTGTATCACCATTACATAAACTCTCTTATATTGTACCCTTGATATGAATATGGAACTTTTATATCATACATCAAAAGTGTATCTCGCTTCAGTGCTGTTCAACTCTATCAAGAGCATAATATTAGCAAAACTGTAGTTTCATATTTAAAAATATGGATGGTCTATATATATATATATATATATATATATATATATATATATATATATGCCAACTTTCCTTTAAATTATCAATAAGCCTACTCCTGAGGCTCCTCTCTGAAATAACAAAGCTTAGATCATTAATCTTATACTCTTGAAAGGCCTATCTAGTTTAAGAATTGTAACATTTCAGCTGGTCAGTGGTGGCACACACCTCTTCTCCCAGCACTGGGGAGGCAGAGTCAGTGAATTTGAGGCCAGTCTAGTCTACAGAATGAGTTCTAGGTCACCAAGGGCTATACTGAAAAACCTACCTCAAGGGGAAAAAAAAAAAAAAAATATATATATATATATATATATATATATATATATATATATATAGTATTTTCCCCAAACAAACAAACAAACAAACAGACCCTGTTTCTATTTTATAACTAAAAATAACAGATTACTATTGATTAAGGAAGCCCTGATTATCACTGGGTTTAAATTATACATGTCATTTTCATAATTCTTTCTTTCCTTGTATCTATAAACCCGAATCACAATTATTATTATTATTTTGCTAGTGGTAAGAAAGTACCGCAAAGTGAGGAAGAAGATCTTCTCTATCACTCTCTGTAAAAGCAGATATCTCCAATGCTCTGGGCCGGTGATCCACCACAGCATGTCCAGGCACACCTCGTCCTCGACCTCTGGCCCTGCCCCGGCCATGAGCTGCCCCTCGACCTCGTGTATGGATTCCTCTACCTCGGCCAGATGAAAGAATTCCTCTTTTAGCAGCCTAAAGGAGAAGAAGCACATAAGTTACACAATGTGGTGTACAGAGACCTCTAATCTAAAATGATTAACACTGTGTTTCTGAGTTCAGAGTTACAGATTTTGAAATATTTGCATGGACTTTACTGTTGAGCATACCAAGTTTCAAATTAGGAATACTACACCTGTGTTAACTCAGGCTAAGTGTTATATATTCGAAAATGGTTCAAACTTTTATGCCGTCTGAGAGACTATTTAGATAATCATATAACATTAAAGATTCGAAGATTACTAAATGTGGTCTCTCAAAGTATTTAAAATATAACAATTTCACTGCATTACTCTATGTCTCCTTGCATCACACAGGTCCCAAGGAACAAATTCAAGGCATCAGGCCTGCTACCAGGCAACATTACAGCTATCTTGCCACCTTACCCTTCTTCCCTTCCAAACTCCGTTCATACTCTAAGACGCCAAGGACATGAGAAAAGACTGGTAACTCTGGATCTCTTAGTAACACAAGAGCATCGGACATCAAGTCATGTCAGTACATACTACAGCATGACCCTCACAAATAACATTTTACACTGAACTATAGCCCAGCCCTTCAAGTTTTATGTAATTTTCAAATAAATGTTATTTCATTGTCAGCAGACTCAACTGGTAAGTTTTCTCAAATTCATTATTTGACCACACCATAGAACAAATACAGATTATTATTCTGTCACACAATTTTCTATTGCGTGGTAGACCATTCCTTCATTCCACAAATATTTCATAAACACCTGTGTTAGTAGTCCTTAACCTCAGTGCATGTTCAGGTTGTGCAGTTGGGCACAGTCATTAAACTGCTTACCACAAGCATGAGAGTTAAGTTCAACCTTAAGCACCTGCATAACAAGGACATCATAGTCTACAACTGTAATCTCAGCAACCAGTGAGACACAGACAAGGAGATCCTAGGCCTTGCTAGCCAGCCAAGTAGCCTAGCCAAATCAATGAGCTTCAGGCCCAGTCAACTCTTGTGGGAAAAAAAAGAGAGAAAAAGAAAGAAAGAAAAAAAAAGGGGATTGAGGAAGACACCCAACACTAACTTTGGGCCTCTAGCCTCCAAACATGCATTAGCACGCACACACATACAACATGTACACAAATACATGAACGCCAAATACACAAACTGAGTTTCTAGACAGGTAAATTACTAAGAGATGCCCTTGCACAGGACTTGAGTTCAGTTTTGCGTACCCACAAGCTCCTTGACAGTCCTAGGGGATCCAATATTATATGGTTGCCATGCATGCATGTAGTACATACATACACATGCATATAGGCAAACATGCATTCAAAAATAAAACAAAATTTGGGAGTAAGAAATTTGGCAATTAACTGGATATGGAGGTTGAACAAAGGGTTAAAACAATCAAGAGTCTCCCAACATTTCTAGTTTGAGTAACTATATATACAAACTTCAGAAGCAAGGTAAGCACAATGATCATGCATATATGACATCCGAGTAAAAACAAATCCTCACATTACCAAAAATAAACATAAAATCAAAGAACAATGCTACGTGAAATAAACTAGGCACAGAAAGATAACTACTGTAAGAGTTCATTTACATGCATAAATTTAAACAGCAATCTCATAGAAACAGATGAATGGCTATTAGCAAGTGCTGTGTTGGTGTGGAGAATGGGTAAATGTTGGTCAAAACATACAACAGAATAAACTGTACCATCTGTTTTATAGCATGGTGATACAGTTGATAAAAGCATGTGATATATCTGAAAAAAATTAGGGAAGGAAATTTTTAAATTTATTTTTCATAAGATCTTGAGTATGTGAGGTGATGGATAAATTACTTTGATAATTCATCCCTTGATGTAAACATGTATCGAAACACCATGTCATATACCATACACATATAATATTCTTAACTGGTCAATTAAAAAATATTAAACAAAACAATAAATTTAAAGGGGAAAAGGTTAGCTGGACAGTGGTGGCATAGGCCTTTAATGCCAACACTTTGGTATGCAGAGGCAGGAGGATCTCTGTGAGTTGGAAGCCAGCCTGGTCTTCAGAGCAAGTTCCAAGTCAGTCAGGGTTACACAGAGAAACCCTGTCTTAAAAAAACACAGCAAAAAAAGTTCATGAGAGTAAAGATATCAAAAGTATGACTTGAAGAGTGTTACTGACTCACAGATGCTCCCTGAAAATTAAGCTTTCATAGCCTATAATTTGTAGATTCAAACTAAAAGCCTCCAAGAAATCCTAGAGTCAAACAGCATATTCAACATGACCTTATAAAAATGTATTTGATCTTAAAATTCTTGTTCACTAATCTCTATTAACAAGCAATAGAAGAATTACTGTGACGAGCATACTCTGGCATCTGCTGCATTACTGTATATATAAGTATTGGCTGCAAACCAAAATTGAATCATCACAGAAAATCAGAAAATATCATTTCATCTTTGGCTGAATTACAACAAGCAAAGGAACAGTTATTTTTATGTTATTTATTTACTAGAATTATTTATCAAAAATTTCAAAATTATATTTCTTTTTTACATTATCAATGGCATGGAATATTCATATGGGGAAAACAATTTTTAAATTATTTTGGGTAGAATATAAAGGCAAAACAGATCATGTTTCAAGAAAATTCACTTGTATGCATGTTATGATGACATTTCACAGCTTTTTCTAACTCTCAGGTAAGATCTATGCAGCAGATGTCATAAACTTTAAATACTTGCATAGCACTAAATAAATTTCTACTGCATTGTAAGGTGAGAAAAAAAAATCAGTGTCAACAAAACTTATAAGAAAGTATACTCACTGGGCATGGTGGCAAACACCATTAAGCCCAGCACTTGGGAAGAGGCAGGTGGACCAGAGTCCGAGACTAGCTTGGTCTACGGAGCAAATTCCAGGACAGCCAGGGCTACACAGAGAAACCCTGTCTCAAAAAACCAAAACAACAAAAAAGAAAAGCATACTCAAAATAAGTTAAATAACCTAAAATATTATTTAAAACACCTTAAATTGGATCAAGCAATTGTGAATATTGACATTAATAGTTTCCCATTTTGTGATATAATACTAATGTTTAAACATTTTTACTAAATATTAAACATCCATGTTTTTAATAGATCAATTTCACTAGAAGTTTCTCATATAATAACCATGTAACTAAATTATAAGGTAGTTTTTCTCTTCTAAAACACCCACAGCACCATCTATAGGCAAAACTTAAATATGCACTTTTTCAACAGATTTATAACTCTCTCATCTTCAGCAATTCAGCACAGCATGCCTATATGACACAGAGTAATTCCATACAAATACCTATCAAGCCTTTAATTGTATTTAACCCCAAGAAGAAAATGAGAATAAAAACCAAAGAAGAACTAAAATTCAGGAGAAATGGAGAAACCAGAGTATATAGGCAGAAGCAGTGTGTCACCAACAGCAGTTTCTCAGGCCAGCATGGCATATCAGAGGGTCAAAGTAGGGAGCACAATCCCTGAGACTACACAGCAAAAGGAATGAACCCACTCCTACAAACTGTCTTCTGATATTCATAGGCAAATAAATAAACAAGCAAATTTAAAACTGCTGTTTGAAAGTATTTTCACCAGTACTTTTGTAAAATTAATTAGCCTCTTTTCTGCCTCCTACCTCAATATCCATACATATACTTACATCTACCTATCTATGAATCTATCAATCTATCTATCTATCTATCTATCTATCTATCTATCTATCTATCTATCATCTATCATAGTCAATAATTGTTAGCTAGTCAAAAAACACATTTTTATGTTAGCCATACTTGCGGCTTCTTTCAAGTAAACTGTGTAGCTGTTATAGAACCTACTTCCAGCTGTAATTCTGTATATTTTCTTCTAAGTTCAGTGACTTCTTCTCCAGCCTGCATCTTCTTATATAAATCCAATTCTGTGTCAAGCAATTCTTTCTGCATCTGAAAAAGTCATTAATGTTTCAAATACCAATTAATACTCTGAACTTTACACATTTTTACAAGATACTTTTTTTCAAACTCATTTCTGTTCCCCTCACTTTTTTTTTTTTTTTCTTTTTTCGGCATGGGCTACTTATACAGTCAAGATTCTCCTGTACTGGTCTCAAAAATGCTAGGATTATAGGTATGTGTCACCATGTCAACCAGCATTTCTTTTTTATTGCCAGTATTATTACTCTAGTAAGTTTTCTGACCAATTTTATTCTCCCTGATTTTCCTAAAATTCATTGCCTATTCCACAGCCAAGGCGTGATTTCTGTGAACTGATAAATGTAGTAATTTTCAAAAGCACAGGTCTAACAAGCATTATGTAGTATGTCTTTATATAGGTACATATATCTTGGATAGCTCTAAGATAATTATCCTAAATCTAGGATAAAAGAGATCCTCTGGCACTTAGAGGATCTAGCTGGCTGCTAAATGAGGGAGTTGAACCTGGATCCTCTGAAAGAACAAGTGCACTTAACAAGGCCATCTCTGCAGACCCATGTTTGATATCCTTAATAAGTAGTTGTATGAACAACAAAACAGAATACCTGAGTCTTTGTTTTTATGCTTTTTGGAAGACAGCGTCCAGGAGATGTAGATTTGACCTCATCTTTCAACTTGGTAATATTTTTTGTCAAAACCTCTAATGTTTTCATTATTTCTGCTTTGTCTTCAGACTTCATTGTTTTGTTTTTCTCTAGTTTTGAAATTAGCATCTGGCAAATTTTAAAAGATAAGTGTAAGAGACTTATTCCGACTACTGACAACAAAACAAATTCAGAAAAATAGTTAAAAGAAATAAATACTCCTTTTAGTTTACATGTTCTCAACAAAGCTGATAGACTCTTAGTATACAAAAATCAAAGAAGAGCAGACTTGGTAATGCTAACAGTAACTTAATTACAATAAGCTTACTTCAGGAAGAACTTCACTATTATTTGGCTCTCTTAGAACATTAGATCTAGAACAGAAAGTTGGAATGGAAGATCACACAGAGAACTAAGTTCTCTGTGTTAAGAAAGCTTCAGGGTTTTTTTTTCTTTTGTTTTTTTTTTACATAAAACATTATGGTTTCTCTTTAATGAAGTGTATCTTTGTAGCCTAACATTGCCTCAACCTAAGCAATTTGAAGCCTCAGCCTTCCCAAGTACTGAGATGACAGCAATGCACCACTGCGTCCCAATAAGACACTGCTTCTGTATTTTTACATTTTCTACCTAATACTCATTACAAAACACAATCAAGAACTGACTTCTAGTTACGCTAATCTGCCCCCCAAAATGTCAGCAAATTATACCAGTCACATGAAGTATAATTTTTAACTTATTTATGTTTGTGCCTGTGCTGTATACAGGCAGATGCCAATGGAGGTCAAGAAAAGATGTCTGGTCCCTTGCAACTAGAGTTACATGCTGTCTATGAGCCATCTAGAATCACTGCAGGAACTCAAACTTGGGTCCTCTGAAACAGTGGTAGCAAATTCTCTTAACCACTGAGCCATCTCTTAGTGTCCACATAAAATGAGTGTTTTTCTTCAAATCAATCATATTAAAAAGATTAAAAAAAAAGGAAAAATAGAATTATATCTATAATTTAGCTTGCTGTACCAAAATGCACATTTCAAAAACCACAACAAAATTACTGAGATGTTTTTCTTCCCTCAATACTACACTGTTGAAGTCTGTTGTGCAATGAACATTTTCACTTCAATTTGGACTAGACACAAACCAAACAACCAGTCAGATGTGACTTTTTTGTTGTTTTTCAACACGGGATTTCTCTATGTAGCCTTGGCTATCCTGAACTCACTCTGTAGACCAGGATGGCCTTGAACTCACAGAGATATGCCTGACTCTGCCTCCCTGAGTGCTGCGATGACAGGCGTGCACCATCGCGCCCAGCTGAGATGTGCCTTTTGGACTACTCTACTGTATAACACAGGAGTAGAGGATCCCAAATTGGTGAAGTACATATTAACAATGAGCAAAAGTTTTCATTTCATTAGTCACTTACCAAACTGCTATACGCTAAGAGCTAAATGAACTTATTTTCATGTCATGGTGATAACCAGGTCCACATAAACTATACCCTTCACTTCATTAAAGTTTCTTGAACTCCAATACTAATAAACATATAACATAGGGTACACTGATTAAGTTTTTCACTTTTACCACTACAATTACAATAAATCTGCTTCTCACTGTAAATTAAATTCACTAAAAATAACATGTGATTTTTATCAAATTTAACTTTACTATTTTACCTTCTGTGTTTCAATGTGCTTTTCTAAAATTTCTTGCTTCCTTTTTCTTACATCTTGCTGAAGTTTCAGTGCCTCCTAAAAGAATCAAAACTATCATTTAAATATGACTAAAGATAGATAAAACAACACAAGAGAAAGGCAGTCTTAATTGAATAAGCATGGTAACAAAAGCAATATACAAAGTTTGTGTCTGCAAAGCTTAGACCAAGTATACAAGTTTCAAAGATGAATCAGAGGAAACTTCTCTTCACAGAAAAAGGGTGGAGGAAAAGAGTATTTATTGCTACACATGGAAGATCAAACCATCCAGTCTTAACTTGTGGTAACTAGCTTAACATACACGCACACATGCACCAAGTTTAAAGAACTTCCTATTTGCAAACTGTACGTTACACTATCTGTGCTTACCTGTTTCTTTTTCTGTGCTTCATTATTATCAACTGCAGGGGCAGAAACTAGGAGAGTTTTTTGTGCAGCCTTCAGAGCAGCTGGATTATACACCGTTTTTGTGAGGCCAGTAGATGTAGATAACACCTACCAACACAAATTCAATTTCTTAAAAAAGGTGTTACCAATTATATTTTAATCTCTAAAGTCTTGCTTTCTAAGAAAATCCAACTTTAAAGCATTTCTGCCTAAAATTAGATGTTGAGCTAAATGCATTATATAGTTATAATAACTAAATCTACATTTCATGACTTGAAATGAATAGTTTGAATGTGTAATAAGCCCTAAAACAAACAAACAAAAAAAAAAAAATCCTGGTGACCTACCTAAATAACAAAAACCAAAACCACGCCAACCATGTAAAACATGAAATCAAAGAGAAAAAGACTGCTGTAACTGTATTTATGAATATATTAATGCGTATCTGAATAAAGAAAAAAACACACGAGGAAACTAAATGTTATCCTATAGTTAGTATGATCACTGTAATTTATAGTTCTAAAATAAATACAGCAGTCATTCTCTATTCTCTACAAGGACATTCTTCTGCTTGAAATGAACATAACTTCTTAAACCGAGCTCAGGTGCCACACAAGTCAAAGCCCTAACCGTTTTTTTCTTTCCAATACTTACAGATTTTTTTTTTTTTTAAATTCCTCAAGCCATCACATAAAAATACCATTAAATTTGTTAGGTAATATTCACTATTTAATAAAAAATTTAAAGAACAAAAAGGAACCTGATGATGATGTCTTCCTTCCTATCTACACTACAAGGTTCTTGATCTAGCCTTTCTCTTCTTCGTGACTCTTGAACCTAAGACTTATTGACACAGAATTATGAGACTTTGGTTAAAGTGAACTTGGGATGGGATGGGATATCCTCAGTGTGCTCACCTATAAAATTGGAAAGTTCATCTTGATAGTATCTAAAATAAATACCCAAAATTCCCTCCTTGAGCAAACATTACTTTTTCACTTGGTTCATTACTATACTGTTAGTATTATCTGTACCACAGTACAATCATACATGATAAATGATAAATACTTCCACTAACTTGAACAAATGATTATAGGTTGAAATGGAAAAAAACCTTTAAAACACAAGGTTTACTTAAAATAAAAATAAAAAAAAAAAAAAAAAAGCAGCGCGAACAGTCTACTCTCTGTTTCTTTCACTAAGTCCCCTGAGATACTGGTTCTTACAGAGAGTATCAATGGATTCCAAGTAACCTAAACAAGCAGCCATATACCATGGCTTTGCAGAGAAAATATTGCTGCTTCTAATGTCTTTAAAATTCCTGGGCTAAAAGATGATACAAACAGATGGAAGAGTACAAATAAGAAATATTACCCTATGATTTAGCTACTAACATAACATCTGATGTAGCATAAAAGTAGCAATCTGGAAACCTCTTTCTGATCTTTCATCATGAAATTAGAGGACAAAAAACATGGGCAACTTATTATTCTTCAAAGGATCCATAAATGTCTCAGAATCTAAATGAAATAAAAACTGTCATTATTCTAGCTTCCCAGAGCACAACTGATGTTTAAAAGGTAAAAGAAAATAATATACTACATGTATCAAAATTTCATGGGTTATTTTCAAAGTAAAAACCTGCAATATATTACCAAAAACATGGAATACTAACTATGTAATAACCACATTCATCAGAATACAAAATACAGATCTAGTTTATAGTCTAACTTCAGTAACTATTCTGGAATAATTTGGGAAATTTTCTTTGATGTTATTTTGCCACGTCACAAAGTGTTAAACTACGATTTTACAAAGAAGAGGTTAATGTAGCTTATAAGAAATAGAAGACAGTCTTTTCTTTTAAGTCTGAATATTGTTTCTTCATAAAATTTCCCTAACAAGTTAAAAAGCTATCAACAAACTAAGTAACTTGGAAATTTGAGTGTCACAATCCTATTTTTCCACATCAAATATGCATTATAATAAAGTAATTTGTTTAACCTAGCTTTTTTTCCCCACTTCAGTGGATAAAGAACACACAACTTTTCAAACCATTTTAGCATTTCGTATCAGACTAAGGAGTGCTTCCTCTAAGTTTCTGATGAGAACAGAGCACTTCTTGTGTCTACAAGCTGTCTCATAACCTGTCTCATAACCACATCCATAGCCCTATCCAGTAATTTCCTTCTGCAAAAATAAGATCTATGATATAATATTCCACAAAGCCTCAATCTCAAGGAGTCCTACTTAAAATTAAACAATAACAGTAATATGCTTACCATTTTAAGTGTATTTATAACAATGGTGAAACACAGCCCTATTTCAAAGGTACCAAGATGTAAAATTAAAGTCTTAGAAATGATGAACTGTGGGATTGCAAATAGTACTTTTTATTTGAATCCATTTAATTCTAGAGTTTCAATACTAGAATAATAAAGAATATCCACATTTTTTCAAGATTTGAAATTTATCCAGGCCTAGTGGCATATGCTTGTAACTAAGCAGCAGGATGGAACATTAAAAGCCAGCCTTAGCTATATATGAAGCTGAAGGCCAGCAGTATGTGCTCAAGGCCCTAAGTTTGACCACTAGCATTGTCAATAACTACGTTAATAAATATATTTAAGGTGAAAACAGCAGAGGAAGCCAACAAATCCAACAGACAACATTAAGTTACAAATCTTGAGAATACAAAGCATGTAGGGAGGTCTTAACAAATAAACAGCATGTTTATTTTCCAATTTTTTTCCATGTGTTATAATTTTATATGGTAACATAATGCTAGCTTAACTTATGATGATATGTTGTCTCGACTGCTTCCAAGTTTACTTTGGATTATATAAATAAATCATGTCATCCATATATAAAGTTTTCTTTCTTTTCTAATCTTTGTAATGGTTTGTTTCAGTTTATCATTTCATTGTATTGGTGAGACTCTATGAAAAGACTGAAACAAAGTGTCTTAGTCCTGATCTTGACAGATGGGAGATACTAGTATGTCTTACCAATAAGTTTGTTAGTTCAGGTGGGAAGGGTGCAAACACTCATCAAAGTAGGGAAGTTTCTGTCTATTTCTACTTTGCAGAGTGTTAAGTATTTCACCAAATCTTTTTCTAAATACAAAGTCATGCAAGGTTTCCCTTATAATGCTACTATGGTCAATTAGACAGATTTCTAATGTTAAATAATTTTGAATTTCTGGACTAAGTCTTTCCTGACCATGATGTATTATGTATTTTACGTATCACTGGAAATTGGTTAATATTTCCTTTGGAATATTTGTGCCTATGTTTGTAACAGGTGTTAGGCTGTAATTTTTCATTTCTTATAGTATCCTTGGTCAGGTTTTGGTAGCAAATATAAACCCGGAGGATGAGTTTAAAAGTCTATCATGTGCTTTGCTTTTATTATCTCCTAAGACCAAGTCTAAAGTCAATTCTCTAAACCAGTAAGAGAATATAGTCCACTAATACATTTTTCTTTTATATTTATTTTATATGTATTAATGTTTTGCTTGCATGCTATGTATGTGCACCATGTGCATGGCTGGTGTCCAAAAAGGTCAGGAGTCACTCCATCCCCTAGACCTTCTAAGTTAGGATGGTTGTGAACTACCACATGAGTTCTGGGAAACAAAGGTAGGTCCTCTACCAGAGCCACAAGTGCTCTCAACTGCTGAGCATCAGGCCAGTTCCCACATCTCTTGTTTCTTATGTAAAACATTACCATCCATCCCTCCTATTAGTAAGTGTAAAACAAACAAACATTTCTTGCTAATGGAAAGAAAACATTATTTTGTAAAGATAAAAAAAAAACAATCCTACATAGGATTACTACCAAGATATCTAAGCTTCATTTTTAAAATAACTATGCCTAAGCTGAAATTTAGTATGGAAGGATGCAGACATGTTAAAGCAGCTCTAACAAGTATTTAAAGCACAAAAAGAGAAACTGTTTAATTTATCAAGTATCTGAGGAGCAATGCATAGAGAAAGATTAATATGCTCAATTTTTTTTTCATTAAGCATCTATTCAGTAAATCAGTATGTTTATTTACAATACTGTTTAAGAGCACATAGATATGCATTCTCCAACACTGGCCAAATGGAGACTTCCGAAGAGAAGAATAGATTTAAAGTTTTATTTATGAAGTATTTTAAAGACTCTTAAGAATATTAAGTACTTTTGTAAACTTAACCAATAGTAAAAAATTACATTTGCCATTGTGTGGTGTATGTGTGTATGTGTAATTGACCTAATTAATACTTGTACTGCCTCACATTTTGGTTATTAGAATACTTAAAACCATGGTTATTGAGATTACCATGCTGACCGAATGTTCTGAAATTATTTTACAACCATTAGCCATCATCTTTGTAACTTCCTCACCCTGGGCTCCTGGTAACCATCATTTACTCTGCTCCATAAGTTCAACTTTGTAATCTTCCATATATGATAAAGGAATTGAAGGAATTAATGACCTTACAGAAACACATTTTAAACAAATATCAAAGAAAAGGTGTTTATAATCCATAATAGATTTTTGCTACAAATCCTAGTTCCCAGAAAGTGCAACCTTTTAAATAACTCAAATTTTCTTGTAATAAAAATTAACCCCAAGGCAGGTGCAGTGGTGCACACCTATAATCCCAGCACTTGGCAGAGGCAGGCAGATCTCTGTGAATGTGAGACCAGCCTGGTCTACACAGCAAGCCCAGGACAGCCAAGGCCACACAGGGAAACCCAATCCCAAAAAAACAAAACAGAACAAAAAAACAAGAAAGTCTTTACAGAGAACGTACTAAAAAATACACCAAAAATGGGATAGAAAAGCTTCATATATTCTCCAAATCTTTGGATTTATATTAGTAAAACCATACATGAAATCAAAACTTAAAATAAAAAGGTACAGCAGCTCTATTTTATAGTAAAGAGGATCTGTTCAATGTCATCGCCAATGGCTAAACAAAAAACTAAAGTCCCTAAATTATACCACATAATTTCTCATATAAAAAAATCCCAAATACAAAATATTGACTTATCATTATGAAGAGAGTAATCTGTCTCATACACATACATACACACCAAAAACTAAACCTCCTATGATTAATGTAGCATCTAAATTGGTGTGCTAGACACGAGGACATTTGATTGGCAGGTAAACACACAAGGAGAAGTGCCACAAAGAAGCTAAAGCCAGACAGATCAACATAAAGAGACCAAAAGTGAAAGAGATCAAGACAGAAACCTTAGAGGTTGGAGGACACAAAACAACACACAAAAAGGTACTCCTCAAGGTAGAAAAGTAACACAGCATGGCAAAAGGAACAGAATAGCAATTGATTGGGGAGGGGGAGTTCTATGGTCTGTGAACTAAACAAAGTAATTGTAGCCAAAGCTCAAATTTTCTATAACAAATAAATATTTAAAGAGTACTGACAAAATAGCAACAAAATAAAACTTAAAGAAGAGAATAACAAGCCAGAAGCTAAGATAAGGCAAACAAAAGCCAGAGAACTGAAGGGATTAGAGAAAAAGTGGAATAAATGTCCAACACCTTTAAGGCTTTAAGACTGTATTCCTTAAACAATCACTCCTAGTAGTAAGGTCTAGAAATTAAAATTAACTTCTATGTGGAAAATAATTCATTTTAGGCCCAAGAGAAAAGTCTGATGCAGTCTAAGTGTCAAATTTCCAGCAATGGAAAAAGCTTAACAAAGTAAATAATAAATTAAACAGGGGATCTAGGTTATCTCTACACCTGGTACTTGGTTGCAGCATGAGTCTCTGGGAAGACCCCTGTGTTCAAATTTTCCGGTTCTGTTGCTCTCCTTGTGGGGTTCCTGTCCTCTGACTATTTCCCACTTCTTACATAAGATTCCACAGATGTAGCCCATGGCAGTTTAGTGTCCAAGTCGGTTACATAGTAATGGTAAGAGGGGCTGCCTCTGACATAAACTGATTGGCCTGCTCTTTGATCAACTCCGAGGGGACAGCAGCCTTACCAGGCCACAGAAGATGACAATGCAGCCACTCCTGATGAGACCTGATAGACTAGGATCAGAAGGAAGGAGAGGAGGACCTCCCCTATCAGTGGACTTGGGGAGGGGCATGTGTGAAGAAGGGGGAGGGAGGGTGGGGTTGGGAGGGGAGGAGGGAGGGCCTTATGGGAGGATACAAAGTGAATAAAGTATAATTAATTTAAAAAAACTTAAAAAAAAACTTTAAAAAAATTTAAAAAAGCTAAATGGAAAAAAAATAATAAATAAAACAATACTCTAAAGAACAAATAATGGCAGGTCAGACAGATGCTTGATTCACTTTCAATATAAACTTCCTCCGTCATCTCCAGTCTAGAAAGAGCAGGGACCAGGAATGAAAGAAACACAATCTTTTGGGGCTTTGCTATTCTTGGTCTTTCTATGATTCAATTCCAATATTCTACAGTTTCATATACTTCAAACAAACAAACAAACAAAAAATGTTATCAGGGTAGTCCCTAACAGCTAAGCATGAAAACAGCATACATCTTATTCAGGAGAAAAATCTACAAACAGCCTTAACAATCTATATTTGCCTTCTTATTTGAAAAGTGTTATGTAAAGCCTTATATGAAAAACAGTCAGCAATAAATTTAAACTGCCAATAAGAAAATAATTTATATCATCCTTCCCATTTAGAGACTACTTTTTAAAGTAAATAAAGCAAAACAAACATAACCATCACCAGTCTATCCGTAAGTAAAGATTCAGAAAGGTTAAGTGCACTGCCCAGTTACCATGCAGTTAGTAAACAAAGAGCTGAGGATCAATTCAGGTAACATTCCTAGCTCATGACCCTTTCTATTAGACTATGAGAGTTTTCAAGCTAAAATGCATAATGTCTCTAAAGAAAATGAATGTAAAAACAAACAAAGAATGGAGCACATGGAAATAAGAGAAGCAAGTATTAAAATGCTGATGTAAAAATCAGGAGCTAGGCTAATATTTTTCTATTTCAGCAAACAGATAGGCATAAAAGCTACCAATACTATTAAGAAGCAGGAGTTTCAAGCTATGAAAATAAAAAATAAAAAATGAAGATGCCACCTGGAAAACATTTATGAAGCCAAGACAAACACATCATGCTATTCTTACCTTTTCAGTTGCTGAAACAGATGGCTTTGATACAAAACCCAACCTGTCCTTCACAGATAACTTAGTTACATTCTAAAAAAATTAAAATGGACATATTCAGTGTTTCCCCAAATATATATTAAGTCTGTTGGGATTTTGAACATCCTGTTTCTACTAATATATACTGAGTTTGAGCATAACAATACTGGCCACAGAAACCTGGGCCTTTAAAAAAAAATGGGAGAGAGAAATAAGGAGAAAGAAGAAGGGGAATGGAAAAGAAAAGATAAGGAGAAAATATATATGGAAAAACAAAAACAGTCTTTACAGTGTAAAATCTGTCCACAAGTAGTTGGTTCCTAAAGTCCCCTCCTGAAATTTTATGTTACCAAGTAGAAACTGCACATAAAAATAGACTTCAACATTTAAAATATAAGCCTGCTTCATAAACTTAAAAATAAGTACCATTCATTCCTAAAGAATGTTTACAACTAAATACACTATAGTTAGTGAGATTATTTAGATATAATTTAAAAATAACAGTTCATCAATTTGCATTCTGAATTTTCATATAGAATCTCATTTTCTTACTCTACGCATCAGGAACTATCTGAAAAGCTAACATGGTATCCATTATCTAAGTAGGACACTACACCCTAAACCAATTTTGCCCAGCAAATCGTGAAACGTCTAGAGAAAAAGGAAAGCTAAATTTCTGAGACTAAGAGTGTAGAAACAAGAAACTGCCACTCAAGTGTGAAAGTGGAAAGAAACGACATACAGAGAAGAGAATGCCAGTAAGTGATGCAAAGTTCTAAGCAGGGTAAGTGAGTACTTAAAACAATATATTATCAATCAAGTACATGTAACCTGATGGCTTAAGTCTTCCCTTCTCAAAAGTTTTCTGTTCACTCTACTGCATAATTATCGGAAGATAGAACTCTAAGTAAAAAGATAACAGAAAAAATAAAATTTAGTGCACTGAACTTCACTTTCAGGCAAATTTAAATACATCTCCACAAAGTGAAAAGAGATCTTTCTCATAATCATTAACTAGGAAAATGAATTTAAGATTAAAAAGGAGTGAAAGTGTTAGTAACACTTTCAGTGAAACTAATTTATAGGTGGAGTAAAAAATATAAATAACATATTTCTGTGTACAACATACATCATTAACTGTAATTCTAGTTACCAAGAAAATTAATTGATGGAGAACCTACTTGACAGACCTGTTGATAAAAGCTGCTATTTACCTGGGGAAGGTCTGAAGTAGCACTCTGGGCTTCTGCCGGTTCAACAGTACCTGAAGGTACAGGACCCAATCGCTCTTTGACTGACTGCTTCACAACAGGTAAAATGGGCTGCTGGACTAATGGTTGTATTACCTCAGAACAAAAAGAAAAATTAAAACAAGCTAATTAATTAGTAAAGGAACCAAGATAGTTTTGTTATCCATGTACCCATATAAAGTTTAAAACGCACCTTATAATCAAACTCAACTATCTTTCAGATTTTTTCAATGTGTATAAATATTCTAAGAAATATTTGAAATATTCTCTGAAATAAGATTTAAAAATACAAAAAAAGAAATGTTATAAAAATACAAAAAAATTAAATCCATCAGTTTTAGCAATCAAAAACCAGACTACTCTATAACACCTCTTTAAAAAAACTGAGCTAGTATTTTCCCTAAGGGAAAAGTAGAAGGAAGAGAAGGAAAAAGAATTTCTAAGAGGACTGTCTAGTATAAACTTATGAGATGTACAGCCACCACTTACTGACTGACCACATCTCAGTAATGGCTGCTGTAGAAGCTCTACACATACCATCTTACAGCGGGTTAACCTCACAAGCTAAGGGAAGAGTATTGGAGAAGAGATTTTTCCCAAGTCACTGCAGTAACAGTAGTAAAGCCAAATGTCACCTGGCTCAAAAGCCTCTGCTTCAGCACTGGTAAAAGACCTAAGACAGCACACTTCACACAAATTTCTTACCTTTGGTGAAGTAGTCTGTAACTGCTGAGTAGCTCCTTCTCTATGCCAATAAACCTTAATAAAGCGATTATTTAATACTGCTTCTGTACTTGAGATTGCTTTCTTTGCTTCCTCATATGTTGCGAATTGGATAAGGGCACCTTCAGGATCACCATTATAGGCAACCTAAAATTTAACATGGAGAACAGTTTAGTTCTAAAGGAATGCATGGCTTTAGACAGTCAATTTCTTAAGATCTCAAGATAACTGATCCTTCCAAGTAAGATCTTATCATCATCCTTATTCCTTTGTTATCTGTATAACACGCCAACCTAGTCACTCTTAAACAATTCCAAAGTACCTGAAAAAGTTCTTTGGCTTTTGCTCACTTTCTTGCTTGTTTAAGGGAATAAGGAAAAAAAAATTTATTCTGGGACCAGATCAGAGTGACCACGGCCTGAAAACGCAGATTTAGGTTTCAATGCGAAGTCCTTTCTTGACATTTTTTAGTTTTACAAAACAAAGGTCAAAGCAAGTTATCAGTGCCAGCAACGCTGGTAAGTGGTGTGACTCCTTCATAAAGTGAGGCCTGGCGGTTGCTTCTGAGATCATTTAGAAGAACTGACCTTAAAGCTATGCTGGGGGGTTTTAGGTCAGCATGACACAAACTAGAATCATCTCAGAGAAAGGAACCTCAAATAAGAATGCCTCCATAAGATCTAGCTGCGCACAAGCCTGCAAGGCATTAAAGTAGTACTAGTGGGGTTCACCCTGGGTTGGAGGTCCTGGCTCTATAAGCAGGCTGAACATCACCCTCCATGGTCCCTGCATCAGTTCCTGCTTCCAGGTTCCTGCCCTGCTTGAGTTCCTGTCCTAACTTCCTTTGGTAATGAACAAATCATTTCCTGATCAAGTAGCTTTGGTCATGATGTTTAATCACAACAATAACCCTAAAGAAGACACAAGCTCTCATGGACCCCTGAGCTTTCATGAGAGAAAACTGTTTAGCAGTCAGACCACAGAATTCCTCTGACTCACCAGTAGTCTCTAATTGAGAGGCAAATGAACAAACAGCATCAGTTCATTTTAATATCTTTGCATGTATCTTTTTCTTTATTAAGTTAGCCCTCTTCACATATTTCATTAGAGTGACAGATCAGATGCTAATGCAGTATCTAGCTTCCCAATCTTAAAATTTGAACAAATTTTTTATTTCTCCATAAAAATTTTAAGTTCTTTAAATAATTACTAACAACATTATTCCACAGTTCTTACCTGTAAGTTAACCAATGTTCCAAATCGACTAAAATGTTCATTGAGCTTGCTGATGTTATTTAATTCTGGAGGAACTTTCCTAAGTTCAAGTTTAGTATTTTCATTTCCAAATTGAACCTTCTTCTGAAAACCTGGACTGTTTGTCCTATTAAAATTTGGTCTGTAAGCAAAAATCAAATTGATCAATATATTTATAAATTCTGATTCCAACTACAAAGGAATGAAGTTTTACATGTAAAATGGATGTCTTTAACTGATTTTTCTCCAAACCAGAAGTACTAGTTGATGAAGTTAAAGTTTTCTTTCAAACAACAGTTTGTAAATTAGTAGTGTTAGTATCTGTTATGGAAATCACCTGAAGTTCATCATACCCCTTTTTATTTCTACACTCTTCATTTTCTGTTAATTATTTATGTCAAAAAGGTACTTCTATCTGTAGTCAAAATGTACACACAAATCTCATTCTATTGTGCAAGTCAGCTTACTGAAAGGTATTTTAAGACTTTCATTAATTTTAATTTTTAATATAAAGATGACAACTCAACCTATTATCAGTTTTGGGTTTTGTTTGTTTTTGTTTGAGATGGAGTTTCTCTGTAAGGCCTTGGCTGTGCTCAAACTCACTATGTAGACCAAGTTGGCCTTGCGTCTGCCTCCCAAGTGTTGAGATTAAAGGTATGACCCATTGCCTCCCAGCCTGTATCCAGTTTAAAAAGAAATAAAAGTATTTGAAATACACATGATATTTTTGGCACATGAAAAAAATACCTGTGATCAAATAAAGTTACCCTTTCCCTTTTACCTTAAATCACAGATTTAACCACAAAACCAGATACAGAAACTACTCCTTCTAAGAAATCAAGAATGGCCCTAATCTTCCTTCATGCATGAAAATGTATAAATGTACTGTCACACCATCCAATATTTTTTCTTCATTTCTCCAAAGTTCTTCCTGACCTACTCAGTGCCTGCCTCTTCATCCTCTCCACCCCCCAAAAGCCCTTTGTAGTTCCTAAACAAGAAGTACCTACATACTAAAATCTCCATCCAGATCTTCTATATCCTCTTCTCCTAATGATGCAGGACTCATAATTATCCTGTGCACAGCTCCTGTTCAGTAACACATCTAATATATATAAAGGGTTGTTTCTTTAAGAGGTGGAAGTAGAAAAAGGAAAACTTGTGTCCCCCACTGTCATGCCACTTTTATAAGAAAAAAACTTTTTTTAAATAGTGACAAACCAACCTAATAAATTTCTAGAAAATGACAAAAATTGTAGCTGAGAACAGCCTACAGATCAACATAACTTAATTTTTTGAGAAAAGAGTACATAGTAATAATAATATAGCAATAATCAATGCACAACGAAATTCTTCAATATTCCCTGTCAGCTTACTTATCAAACCACGTCTTCTTTGTAGAAACTCCAGGTTCCCCAGATCCAATGGTTCTTTTCCTTGACTCTGAATCCACTACTATTCTCATACTGCTTTTATTAGGAGGCTTTTCTGTGTCAAAACAAAAGAAAGGCATACATTAACACTTTTGTGCTTATCTCAGCTACTTTACATTCCTATGAAAAGGTCAAGGTTTTCTATCAAAATGAATGTATTTTATAAGCAAAAGAAATAAATATACACTGAAAAAACTATAGTCCAGGAAATTTTATACTACTTCAAATATCATTTTTTATTTGTTCAAAGCCAGCTTGGTCTACAAAGCAAGTGGAGGACAGCCAAGGCTAAACAGAAAAACCCTGTCTCGAAAACCAAAACAAACAAAAAAAGAACTTCTGCTACCCTGGCTCACTCTAAACTTTAGTTTTTAATAATTTAGTTAAAAAGTCTGTCTAACCTAGAATTTAAAAGATGAATCAGTTTCCTTTTGTTTACTAATGTATCAAATGTTAAGATGTCAAGTGTACAAAAAATTGCACATAGAGCTTAAATTCTAGATAATCTTGTTATCCAAGCTAGAACAGACATTAAGAATTCTATCATTTCTTGCATCAGTGGTTCTCAATTTTTCTAATATTGCATCCCTTTGTTATGATGATCCCTAACCATTTACAAGAATCTTCACTGCTACTTATAACTTTTTCTCCTGTTAGGATTTGTAATGTAAATATTTTTGGAAATAGAGGTTTGCCAAAGAGGTCATGACCCACAAGCTGAGAACCACTGTTTATAAACTAATAAGACCACAAATGAAAGAAAACATAGGAAACAAACAAGTTAGTTGAGAAATGCATACCTGGGGAAAATTCATAACTATGGGATTCATGGCAGACTAGAGAACCAAGCAAGGAAACCACCATCCCTTCTTTATGTTTCTTCATTTCTCAGTTTGTTATTCGGTTGTTTTGGTAGAGATCAATGCAGGGTGCATGATAAGCAAGCATTTCACTACTGAACTACTACTATCCTACTTTCCCACCACCAACATTGTAAAGGTAAGAAAAAAATTGGTCATAATACCTCTGGGTGGTAAATCCATGTCCCCTGATGTTAGTCCTATCAAGTTAGGTCTTTGTGCATGCACTCTGTGTCTATACATAGGCCTGGAAGTGTTTGTTATGCTTGGGGCTTCAGGATTGTAGCCATCTGTATCATATGTATCTGGTAACACAAAAACTGTAATTAAACAACAATTATAAAAAAAACCTTTTAAACATTGATAACAAAAATTAAACAATATAATTTATCATTAATAATATACAACTGATGTGTTTTAAATACATGGTATTTCTATAAAAACAAAACAAACAAACAAACAAAAAACATTACCAATGGAAAGAAGTCTTCCAAAAGATCCTAAAGGGGTGACTTAATATTAATTCATCAAGTCCACCTTGCACTGTGTAATTTTAGTGAGAAACTTTGCCCTGTATTTTTAATTCACTACATTAAAGGAATGCTTTAAAACTCCATTACATTATGAATTTAGAGGGGACCAAAACTGCACCTGTAGTAAAAAGAGAGGGTGGAGCAGGAGGAGGCTGGTGATGAATGCCAGTTGTCACTACAGTAGGGACAGAGCTGGTCGCAGAGTTGGGTGGCGCATCCATGCCAGATGGCTGCAGAGGAGGAAGTGGAGGAGGTGGTCCTGTTAAAACCAAAGAATAAGAAATATCATCTAAAAGCAAACAAATAAAACAAATTATTATACTTTCAAATTTGACAATCTTTTATCAAGCTAAAATATTTACTCTTACAAGTAAGTTGTTTGTTTTTTTTTACATTATATGCTCTTTTTAATCTATTACAATACAGGTTTCCTGTAAACTAAAAAGGACTAAAGGCAAGGGGATTATTATCATAATATACATAAGTCACAGGCTTTTACAAAGTAAAGTAACTAGTTTATTAAAGGTTGAATCATGTACGGTATTACAAATGGTTTTTACCGGGCACATATAGGCTAACTTTACAATGCAAAGTTTATTTGTTAACAAAATTGAACATGAAATTATTACTTTCATAAGAAGACTATAAGTGAGCAAATAATAAATACTAGAAAACACATTTATCTACTGACCTGTGACAGGTGGCAGACTGGGTGGTAATGGACCTGGAGGTGGCACAGGAGGTCTAAGATTCACAGGTGGGGGTGTGAGAATTGGAGGAGGTGGAGGCAGCCCAGGAGGAGGTGGTCCTTCAACTACAGGTGGCTGTGCTGGGAAAGGCAGCATGCCAGGCAGATTCACATCTTCTACCACTACTGGGTCACTTCCATGATCAAAAGGACACATATCTCCTCTCATACAAAACCCCTTTTCTGTAAGTAAAGGATCATTAGAAACAAATGCAAAAAGCTCTGAAAATAGAAACTATCTCTGAACTAACAAATAATCTAAAATAAGATTTCTTTTAGTACTGGGCAAAATTATAATTGACACATTTACAAGACCTCTCTTCATTCCTAATAATATGCAATTATCAACTATATGCCTATCATATACAATAAAAAAAGAAAAATTTCCAGGTGTGGTGGTGCACACCTATAATCCCAGCACTCAGAGAGACAGAGACAGGCAGATCTCTGTGAGTTCAAGGCCAGCCTGGTCTACAAAGCAAGTCCAGAACAACCAAGGCTACCCAGAGAATCCCTGTCCTGAAAAACCAAAACCAAAACTTAAATATGAATACTCAGTAAGTAAAGTAATATAAACTTACATATAACTTTTGGCAAATATGTATCAGTAGATCATATACCAATGTCTAGATATACCATATACTTAAATGTCTCCTTTAACATTAAAATTATTTTGTAACTATTTCAATATTAAACAATCTTCAATAGTAAATCCTTAAGAGTCTTTGCTTCTCAACTTTGGGCAGAAGGCTGGGAGTATTAAGGAAGAAGGGGAGGATAGAAGGACCAGAAGGGAACAGGAGCTACACAAGAAGACCATCAAAGCCAAAAAAGCTGGGCCTAGGGGGACCTGCAGAGATTGATGAATCCAAGGACCGTGCATGAAGAGGACCTAGACCCCCTGCTCAGCTGCAAACTATAGGCAGCTCAGTCTTCATGTGGGTTTCCGAGTAAGGGGAGCAGGGGCTATCTCTGACGTGAACACGACTGCATCTTCTTTGATCACTTCCCCATGGCAGTACAGCCTTGCCAGGCCACAGAGGAAGAGGACCCAGGCAGTCCTGATGAGACTTGGTAGGCTAGGGTCAGATGGCAAGGAAGGAGAACTCCCCCTTTCAGGGGAGGGGGAGAGCGGAGGAAGAAGGAAGAGGGGGAGGAACCAGGAGTAGATGAAAGAAGGGGCTATAAATGGAATATAATAAAGTGAATAAATTGTAAAGAATAAAAATTTTAAAATGTAAAATAAAGTCTTTGCTTTCCTTTGAAAAGTCTTAATGGGTCCTACATATATTCTAGTAATCACTGATTTCTAAAGAATGATTCGATCAAAAAATGTTTAGGTGAGCAATATTTCTTTAAAAGCAACTCAGATAGTATTGACTCTTTTTTGGCAAACTAACACTTTTATAAAAAACAATCTAACTTGTGTATAGCAGTGAAATAATGGAAGATAGTATTACAGAATTCACAAATTGATAAAGACTAATCTGTCCTTTCTAATACTGTAGTTAACTTCTTTTGAAGAATTGCACAATCTAAACAAATAATTTAGGCAGAAACTTGTACTATATAAAACATATATATACAAAATACATAAATACAAATAAACTAGGCAAAAATACCAAAAAAAAAAAAATCATAAAACAGTTGAGTGACTCACCATCATAATCTCTACAGCGCTTCTTTGGCATTGGTGGCCTTACGTAAGAGTTGTGATCTACCTGGTCTTCATGAAATTCAGACCAACTTTCGGTAGTGTTATTACCATGATGAGTAGGAGCAATTACGGTAATGGTGCTGCTCAAAGTAGGTACTGGATAATGGCCAGATGAAATATTAGATACTGAAGAGACTGGTGTATAATTATTTTCTAATGGATCTGTTCTATCCAGGTCATATTTAGGTTTCACGAGGTCCCTTTCTGCAATAAAATAAATAACTTGTAAAACTATATTCTAAAAAAACAAAAAATCCCAGGTCTTAAAACACAGTGAAAGTTTTTGTTAAACAGAAAACAATTTAAACTTTACACAAATGGTCTCTTTTTAAAAGGTACTTACTAACTCACTGATCAAAGAGCAGAAAATAAGTGACTGTGAAATGCTCAGTCCTCTACAGGACAAGTTATACCACAACCCTTCCCTAAAATTTTCAAGATATTTGAAGAGAAGGCAGGAAGATTGGAAGAGGCAAAATTCATGATTAGTAAGAGCCAGAAATCAGGAGAGACTAATACAAAATAAGGTGGACTTGATAAGACCATTGCATTCATGAACCTGCAGCCCAAGTGGCGACCTGCAAACCAAGCCTGTCAACACTCCAGCATGGAGAGAGAAGGGACTTAGGAAGAGGTCCCACTCTTGGCTCAGGAGTTACCAGCTGCTGAAGGCTGCGGGGACAGCCAGTTTACTTCAGTAGTATGGCTAAGGCAAGCTGGCTGTACTACAGTGGATGGTGACTTAAACTTATGCACATACAACTTAGTCTATGGAGTGAGCTTCAGGGCAGCCAGAGCTACTAAAACCATGTCTCGAATAAAAACAAAATAAATAAATTTAAATCTAGACAGCACAGTGGCACAACCTGTAATCCCAGCACTCAGGAAGGCAGGAGTAGGCAGATCTCTGAGTTTGAGGCCAGCCTGGTCTACAAAGGGAGTCCAGGACTGCCAAGGCTACACAGAGAAACCCTGTCTTAAAAAAAATAAAAAAATAAATTAAAATTTTAAAAACAACATTCACCATAGAAGCCAAGCATAAAGGACCATGCCTTTTATTTTTTTTTTTTTGGGGGGGGGGGGGAATCACCCTTTAATCCCAGTATCCAGGAGGTAAAAGCATGCAGATCTCTGGGCATCTGAGAAGAGCCTGGTGTACACAGCCATTTCTAAGCCAGACAGGGACATATAGTGAGAAAGAAAAAGGGCATTCTCAAAAATCACAGTAAGAAAGATAAGAAAATCCATTAAGCAGCACAGATTTCCACAGTAAAGAACTGCAACCAAATCACAAACATATAGATTACCAACCCCTGCTTCGAGTTCTGCTTCTGCTCCTCGTCCTGCTTCGATCTCTATCCCTGTCACGAAGCCTCTCTTTACTCCAGCTTCGACTTCGACTCCGGCTGTAACTGCGGCTTCTCCCTCGCCTTCTATTATACCGGTCTCTGTATGAATCTCTTCGAGGAGGGTTTCGATCATAATCTCTTTTTCGAGAACGATCATCTTTTTTCCTCTCATCACGGCTTCTAAAAAATATATATATCATCACTTTTATATGAATAATGATGAAGTAAATGAGAGGAGGAAAAGCCCTCCCAATAGTAAGTTTATCATTATCACAATACAAACAAAAGCAATTCCAAAAACTAAAATCTCTGGAGTTTACTTATACTTATTCTAGAAGCTTTAAAAAAAATTAATCTCTTAATTCTTAGTCTTATACAACTATGTATCTATACATACAAATATCTACACATCTTATATTACAGATAGTATATATAACAATCACGTATGTATGTATCACCTGTATCATACTCTGAGCACTTTTGAAACCGTAATAGGAAAAATAATTCAATCACACTAGAGAAACTTCAAGCACCCCCCCCAAAACCTAAAAAAAAAAAAGCCCATCATCTGCCTTACTGTCAACATGCTTATTATTAAATTATTATTATTTAAGACAGGGCTACTGTATAGCCCAGGCCTTTAACTCAGAGATCCACCACCTCTGCCTCCTGAGGGCTGGGATTAAAAATGGCTGCCACCGCACCCAGCTCTATTTTTATTATTACTATCATATTACTTGTTATTATGTACTGGGTTTACTTATTATAAACATGTACATATATTTACTATATTCTAAGTTATAGGAATTAAATTATCCTTTTCCTCCTTTTTGGATTTGAATATGGGCATTCTTATGTCCTACCCCACCTAACCCCACGCCAATCATTCCTTCTAGAGTCATTATTCAGAGTGGTAACTCTTTGTATCTCTTAATACTTTGTCTTTCTATATAAAAGCCATGATGTAATAAAAGGATCTTAATAAGTAATAAAAAGAAAAAGCCCAAAATAAAATCTCTTATTAAGAGGCACTAATCAGCAGGGTATGGTGGCACATGGCTTAATCCCAGTCCTCAGGGAGGCAGAGGCAGGTGGATCGCCGTGACTTCGAGGCCAGCCTGGTCTACAAATCGAGTCCAGGAGGGAGGGGGGAGGAGAGTGGAGGGGAGGGGGAAATAGGAGAGAGGAGAGGGAAAAGGAAAAAGGAGGGAAGGGGAAAAGGAAAAAGAAAGGGGAAAGGGAAAAGGAAAAGAAAGAAAAGGAAGGGGAGGGAAGGGGGAAGGAAGGAAGGAAGGAAGGAAGGAAGGAAGGAAGGAAGGAAGGAAGGAAGGAGAAAGAAAGAGAAAGAAAGAAAGAGAAAGAAAGAAAGAAAGAAAGAAAGAAAGAAAGAAAGAAAGAAAGAAAGAAAGAAAAGAGGCACTGGATCTAAAGTAAGGAAAATCAGTAACAATAGCAACTGATGTACAAAGCACTGCTCTAAATCTCACTGCCAGCACACTCAACTTATTATCGGTAGCAAAGGACCTAGTTATACTTCCCTGGACCAATAAAAGAATAGTAGTACTGAGTGTGATGATGACATAAGCCTAAAATGTGATCCTAACACTCTGGAGGCAGAGGAAGAATTTGCCATGAGTTATAAGCTACCTAATTAGCAAGGTTTTATCTCAAAAAAAAGAAAAAAAATCCAAAAGAACAAAGAAAATGTAAATACTACTTACTTGATCCTATTGAAAATATAGTCAGTCTAAATAATAAAAAATAAAATCTTTAAGAATGGTTCAACAAATCACCTATTGTCTCTGTATCGGGAGCTTGACTGGGGAGGACTGTGATTCAGCCTTCTGGAAAACTTCTTCTCTCGCTCTTCCTCCTTTGTCAGCTAATATAAAAAAAAAAATTAGAGAACTTTACCAACAGCAATTCTTTGTCATGTTACTAGTCCAGTAAATTAATATTAAGTTTACTTTATATAATAGATACAAAATTCTCATTACAAGTATTCAAGCAAAATTAAATTCTCTACCAAATACATTCATTTAACTGTAACTGCTGAAAGGTAAGCTGATTAATAACGTCATAAACCCTTACTTTAGATAATAATAGCAATAAGATATTTTAAGTAAATGTCTTCATTTTTACATATGAAAGGCAATTTTATTCCTTCTTTCAAAAGTAATATACTGTCTTGCTTGTGTTTAGTGGATTTGGTCTCACATCATCGAACGGAGAACACATTAGTACTAATCAAGTCACAAGAGTACACAAGAAAATAATTTAAAAATGAAACAGTTCTCTGTCTTTTTAGAGCATCATGTCAGCTACATACTGTTTCCTACAGGAGGACTATATTCATGTTTGATAGCTACTAGAAAACAATTACAAGAATATGCCTTTAGTCACTGCTGCACTATCCAAATTAGACATCCCACAACACTAATTCCATAGGACATGAATATGTGGTTAGAATAATATATATAGACATTATACATATTAAAGACACTGATAACTGATTCTATAAATATGCCAGGGCTTGGAGGACTATGTATTTTAAGTAAGAACATAAAGAAATTCGGATGCAGGCAATCTGTGAATACACACATCTAAGTCTATGTCAGCCTTCCCAGCATCCCTAAAATATTAAAAAAGAAAAAAGAAGAAAAAAAAACTTCACTGGTATGAAATGTGTGTCACATTAATTAATTAAATAGAAACATATGAAAAGACTAACTTGCAGAAATGCTTCTTTCAAAAATTTGTAGAACCCGCCCACCAACTGTTTGCTTTTATTTTTTTTTCCCTTCCTAACCACTTCATATTGTCTTGCTAATCCACATAAAAACCTAGTACTAACAAAACCTATCTGATGAAGTTGTATTTAAGACTTGGACTCACTATGGAGTCAAGGCTGGCCTGACACTTTAAAACCCTTGTACCTCAACCTCAAGGACTGGTATAAGTCTAAGGCTCTCCAGATCTCCTGGTGGATTTTCCTCCTATTTGCCACAATGTATTCTTTCAAGCAAAATGTTGCAACATTCCATCCTATAAACATACACAGCAACATAATACACTTTTACACACACACACAGACACAGAGCAACATTCCTTAACACATGACCAAACAGCAGCTTCTAGCTCTTCCACACCATGCGGCATTTAATAATTCTAAAAGCTCAATACCAAAACCTTCCACAACTGGTCAAAATGCTATAATAAAGGATTATTTTTAGCAACAGATAGGATACTAAGCCTTTGTCACCAAAAAGCACTGAGACAAGGACCCAGAGTCGACTCAAGGCATTCTTGAGAATTAAACTACAATTGAAGTTGGATACAGTAGCATGTGACTCTACTTCCAGATAGTCCAGAAGCTGACACAGCACATCACTTCAGGTGCTGCTTGACCGCACTCTCAGTCACACCCTCTCCTTCCATATGTTTGCATATATGTAAATATTTATGAATATGGACATTTAAGTATATATACACACGTAAAATTAACTTCAGGCAACCCAAAGTTCCACCAGTGGGCAAAATTTTAATCAGCGTATGTCTCCGTATGGACAAAGTGATGATCAATACAATGATGTCCTCCCCTTGCACTGCGTCTACTGTACTTTCAAGTATTACAAAAGTTATAAAAGTATATTTGTGATCCTCTCCTGCAGATAAAACTAGAATGTGTGTGCATGTGTGTAAAAATATATACACAAATTCAGATACAAAGATAAAAATAACTGAGAATACATTACTATGTATTTATCACTACACAGTAAGTTGTACTGCTTATATATGAGATCAGAGTAGAAGGAAGGAAAAGAACCTAAAGTCATATCCACTTCTCTGATGGCACAAGAACCTCCCAACAATAAAAGCACTATCACTTACTAAGAACTTGGCATGTGCCAAGCAGTATACCAATTGCTATAGATACATTACTGTACTTGTTCCTTACCCTGTAACATTTCCACTTCACAGCTAAATAAAACTAAGCTCAGGAAATTAGTGTTTTCAACAGCACATAGTTGCTATGCAAAGAACAAAAATTTTGGTAAAGATTGGTGTACAAGGGCTAAAGAGCTGGCTCAGATGTTAAGCACATATACTGCTCTTATAGAGGACAGACCTAAGCCTGGTTCCCAGTACCCATGTCAGGCAGCTCAGAGCCACCTATAACTTCAGGAGAGCTGATCATGGACTCTGGCATTTACATGCAAATATGTTCACACAGGCACATAAGCATAAATAAATGCCATTAAAAATAGTAAAATGTGGTATCAGATGTGGTGACATACACCTGCATGAGGTAGAACCAAGAGAATTATCAACAAACTGAAGGTCAACCTAGTCTACACTGCAAGTTTTAATGAAGCTGGGAATAACAGTCCCTGTCCCAAGAAAACCAAAACCAAGGCTCATTTAAACTAAAACTAGCTGAATACAAAACATTAACAGTGTGAACGCCAGACATTGTTTTCTCTGGCACAACTATCCTCAGTCATCTTGATTTTTAACAAACCAAGAAAAATCTAAATTATTAAGCAAATACACAGATTATAAAATGCAGCTTAAGATGTCCAAATATTTTAAGTATAAAGGCATTTTTATTACCTTGTAAAAATCACTATGTTAAAAAATATTCTGACTAAACATATGACAGACAGAATAAATTTCTACACTCAGTACAGAAAAAGAGTTCAAAGTAGACCCAGAATGCTATGCCTGAGTGGGGCCTACTTATAAGACTGGTCCTCAGCTACCTTCTGAAAATGTTGGTATCTATAGCGTCCTCACCATTTCCTGATAAGAATGGATCACTTAACTTGTTGGTTTGTGAAAAACAAAAACAGTATGACTTATGCCAACACTTGGTTTTCTCTTGGGAGTCTGGAATTCTGTTATAAGTTAGGTACAAGATGCCTACTCCAAATAAAACCTGAGCGCTAATCCTCCTCCAGAGGATTTGGGTTCAATTCCCAGCACCTACGTGATGGCTCACAAACATCTGTAACTCCAGTTCCAACGATCTGAGACTCTCTCTTTTGACTTGTGTGCACTAGTCACACACATGGTGCACAAATACCCAGGCTAAACAGGATGAAACAATCTTTTTTGGGTTTTATTATTATTATTATTATTATTATTATTATTATTATTATTATTATTTATGAGTGTTCTATCTGCATGTACACCCGCATGCCAGAAGAGGGCATCAGATCCCAGGATAGATGGTTGTGAGCCACCATTATGATTGCTGGGAATTGAACTCAGGACTTCTGGAAGAGCTCCTAAGAGTGCTCTTAACCGTTTCTCCAGCCCCAATTAAAAAAATGCAAAGAAAGAAAACTAAACTGATCATTCCTTCTGTGAACTTAAGGAATACATAACACAGTATTACAAATTCTCACCTCTTCTTTTTTTATATCTTTTTCTTGGTGCTGAAGAAAGTCTACCTTCAAGCTTCCTGATGACGGCTGCTCTGGAGGAGGTAGATAACTCTTTGTATTCACAGCATCAAAAAGTTTTTCCACAAATATTTGCGTCTCTAAAAATAAAACCAAAAGCCTCATAGATCAAAAGAAACTTAATAAGACCTTAATTCCCCAGTTTTATACATCAAACTTCTTAACACCATGACCCTAGCTTGCCAAGCAATGTGTAATGGTACAAGTTCCACAATAAAGATTCATTCAGGTTTCAAGATTAGAATGACAAAAGCCTCTCAGACAGCTACTACTATCCACAACTATTTTCTGACATATAGTAGTACACCTGATATACAGACACAAATACATTATCTAGATGTGGGAAAAGTACAAGATTGAAAAGATGCCCTACACAACATTCCAAAAAGTTTCTTTAGTATTGTCTTAAATAGCCTATATACTAATCTATATAACAAAATGAGCAAAAAAGATAATGAGGAAGCAAGCCATATATATAGTTAGGAATATGTTTACTCAGCTTTGTTA
Source organism: Psammomys obesus (assembly GCF_907164565.1). Lineage (NCBI taxonomy): Eukaryota > Metazoa > Chordata > Mammalia > Rodentia > Muridae > Psammomys > Psammomys obesus. Next base: position 42,212,723 of record NW_026591086.1, read on the forward strand.
CAACTAAAAGCTTTGTTACAAATAGAGGCTTAAGTCCTTTAATAGTCTGTCAATAACTTACTCAAACAGTATTTTAAAACCAAAGGCAATGAGGCTAAAAAGATGGCTCAGCGGTTGGGGGCACTGACTGCTCTTGCAAAGGACCTGGGATCAAATCCCAGGACCCAGCTTACAGTCTGTGACTCCAAGAACTGACACTCTCATATATATATATATATATATATATATCCAAGAACTGACACTCTCATACACACACACACACACACACACACACACACACACACAGGCAAAACACCAGTGCACATAAAATAAAGGTAAATAAATTTTACAAACATACACACACACATACACACACACACGGATATTACCTTTCTGAAGAAATACATCAAGTTGATCAATGCATAATGCCTTTAATTCTTTTTCACTTTTGTCTTTCTTTACCAGAGCCAAAACATATTTTGCTAGGGCTGATGGATCGGCATCACAGCTAAAAAGAAAAAGAAAAAGAAAAAAATAAATAAATAAATAATAATAATAATAATAATGGTGAATGAAACTTATCCATAAATGATTCCACAGTCTATATAACAACTTATAAAATATGACATAACTAGGTAAGTTAATATAGTTTACATGATCTATCTCTTCGTAAAAACATGTCACTGGGCTGGAGAGATTGATTAGTAGTTAAAAGCACTGTTCTTGCAGTCCCCAGTTCAGTTCCCAGAATTCACTTAGAGACTTACACCCGTCTGTAACTCCAGCTCAAGAGGATCCCATATCCTCCTTCTGATCTCCAAGGGCACCAGGCATGCATTTGGTACAGACATATACTAATGCAGGCAAAACATTCTACATATTATGTGTATATAAATTTTTCACGGCCCACAATATATAAAACCATAGAAATGAAAGTCTAGAAATTGACTCAAATACATTAGAAATTTAGATAGCATTCAAATCAACCAAGAAAGAAACTTAATGCACTAATGATATTCAACTATCTTTTAAAAACTATTAGATTCATAAATATCACATTGAATATAAAATTAAAAACATGAACCTGGGCTGGAGAGATGGCTCAGAGCTTAAGAGCACTGTCTGTTCTTACAGAGGTCCTTAGTTCAATTCCCAGAAACCACTTGGTGGCTCACAACCATCTATAATGATATCTGGTGCCCTCTTCTGGTGTACAGGTGTACATGCAGACAGAATATTGTATACACAATAAATAAATAAAATCTTTAAAATAAACATAAATCTACTAAAGAAAATCACTGGCATTAGAGAAAAATGTGAGAAAACAAAAAGTTCAGTAGGTTTCCCAAGACAGTTAAGTGAGTAAATGGGCCAATATTTAAAACTAAAATATTCTACTCTAAACCTCACCTTCTGAGCACTGTATAACTCCCCCTTTAAAATAAAATGCTGGGAAACCTGATAATCAACCACTCATTTCTCTAAATGCCTATTATTTCTCCAAATGCCTGGTGTTACCACCAACTCATATACATCTCCCAGATTAGTTTCTCTAAGAACCCTCAGTAGCTTTACTGCTCAATAGCCAAGATGGTTCCCTTAGCTCACATCCAGTGCTCTTACCATTCCCAGCTTATTTTTCAAAGACCACTATTTCACAAAGCCTCTAAATTACTCAGACTCCCACATCCATTTCTTTCCAGGATCCTTCTAACTTCCACTCAATGAAACTGTAACTGAGAAACAGACACCTAGCTTAAATTTAATGTGAAGGCTTGGTACAAAAACATCTACTTAACTCATACCAACAATGTAAGAAATACTGTCTTTAAAGATTCTGACAATACAAAAATTTAACAGTAACTTTTAAATATTAAGAGATCAAAGTAACAGAGAGATTAGCTAGGCATGGTGGCATACACCTTTAATCCCAGTGCTCAGGAGGCAAAAGCTATACAAAGCAAGTTCCAGGACAGATCAGACTACCTACAGAGAAACCTGTCTCAAACCAAACCAAAATATCAAAGCTGGAGAGATGGCACTGTCCATACAGTGCCTGCTGCACCAGATTGAAGACCTGATTTTCCAATATCTAGCACCCACGTGAAAATAAATGAAAGAAAGGGGAAAAAGCTGCTATGGTCTAGGGGTGAAAAGAGCATTGTGGCACCTCCCTTGCTTTTCTGTCACCTTTTTAGAGAAATCAGAGGCACTGAAAGCAGTATCATGGAGACTATCCTAGGGCAATGAAATCAGAGTCCAAGGCAGTGGCCAGCAAGGAACCACGTTTCTTGCAAACTTGCCAACAGTACATGTCATAAACCTTGAAGAAAATCCTGCAGTCCCAAGAGAACCCAAATTTTATCTTCAAGAAAGAGCCTGACTAGAATCCCAAGAGAGACAGAAATATCCAACTAACCTAATCCTACATTCCTGACCTATAAAAATGGACAGATTATAAATGCCTGCTTTGTTGCTATGTTCCTAGGTAACTTGTTACTCAATTGCTATAAATCATTTTTCTCATAAAGCTACTTCTGTTTTTAACAAAGACTTGAAGTTAGTTATAATCTAAATTGGGGGGGGGGGTACATTTTAATGGTATAGGAGAAACCTTATGAACACTTGCTTTCAAAACTTACTGTGGGCTAGAGAAATTGCTTGGTGGTTAAGAGCACTCACCATTCTTCCACAGGTCACAGATTGATTCCTATTACCCATATGGTAGCTGAATTCTTACAAATATCAAAACTGAGTGCAAGCATATTTCATGACTGAGAAAAGAACAGCCCAGGTCAGGAGAGGGCAACTGAAAGAGCCCAAAGTAGAAAAATAGATACCAAAGAAAGATTCCACTGAAATGGAGCAAAATGAACATAAAACATCTGAATTTCCCCATGAGACTAATAGCTTCAGTAACTTTTGACAAATTATTTAGATGAATATAGTCACTCACAAAATTACTTAAAAGCCTAAAACTAAAACTCTACCAATATCTAAATGTCCCTTACTACAACTAATGTTTTTATTTTTAATAATAGTGGAGTTGTTCAGTTTTGTGCCACTCCTCAAAATTAAACATTCTGAAAAATTTACAAAAAAAAAAAGCATCGGAGGAGCTATTAAGGGCATTAGTCTCTTCTAGACAGGTAAGAAGCAAACAACAAATGAGAGAATTAAAAGAAATGGAGAAAATTAATAAAATACTTGTAAAGAATTTTAATTGTAATGTCTTAATAATTTCAACTAGAATCAGACTGCCCCTAAATATAAACGCTGTAAGCAATACTCTAAAATGATATATGTATTTTCACTTAAAGTGTAAGATTTTTAAAATGATGACAGTACAGAAAACTGGCATTCCCCTATAATATTTTTTAAATATTTGTTCTGTTTAACTACTCAAACACTTTTAGAATTTCACTGAAAGATAGCTGATGGAATTTAACCCAAGCCTTCATTTTCAATAATCTTCAGAGAGAAGCTGGATGCTACCTAGACTGGGAATTAAAACTTAAATAATATATTAACTCAATAGCTTCAGAACACAGATATAAAACCACATCTGTTCTGACCAATTTTTTATTTTATATTCATAGAAATATCTAAATTTGCATTAGTCATAATTCTATATGCTGTACATAGAATTACTCTTTTAAAAACCCAAACTTCACTGCAAATGACCTAATACATGGAAATGTAAAATTTCATTACTATAGCTTACTATACCACTTCATTCAATTAAATAAAGCAAAAATATTTGTATATAATAATAAACTTCTAAAGGGTTTATGAAGTAAGAATTATGAAGTACCTCCATTACAATATTATAAAACATATTTATACAGACTCTGCATAACCACCAAAATCCCTTTTAGATGTATGAATTGTAGCTCTCACTGACATTTTCATATTTGCATAACATACAATCTGAGTACATTCACCCCATCTCCTTCCCTCTACACGCTTTCTAGTCTCCTTGCTTTTCCCAGATATTGCCCTCCTACTTTCATGCTTGGTCTTAAAATTCAGATTCTGAGTAAAACAGAAAACCAGTAATAATTTCTTCCCAAGTTCAGTTTACTTCACTTAATATATAATCTTCAGTTTCACCCATCTTATAGCAAATTACTTAATTTTGTTCATATTTATCACTATTTACTTTATCACTACTTACTGTTTTGTATAAATATCAAGCACATTCATTCATCTGCTGATGAGCACATAGGCTGATCCTATAATTTAGCTATCACTATTTATCACTATTTACTGTTTTTGTATGAATATCAAATAAATCTATTCATCTCCTGATAAGTACACAGGCTGATCCTATAATTTTGCTACAGTGATTATACAGGTATTGCAAGTATCACTATTGATTTTGAATGGATAACCAGGAGTTGTACAAGAAGATCATATAGTAGTATTACTTTAGTTTTTTGAGGATCTCCCATATTGACTTCCATAATGGCAAGACTAATAATTTATATTCCCATCAACAATGTTTAATGGATTCCTTCTTTACTCTACCCCAATCATCATGCTCAGCATTTCTTTTTGTGAGGTGCAAGTCTGCGTGTGTGTTGAGTGTGATTATGCGGAAGCCAAGAGTCAATATCAGGGGTCATCTCTGATCACTCTCTTCCATCTTATTTTTTGAATTAAAACATAATTACATCATTTTCCCCTCCCCTTTCCTCCCTCCAAATCCTCCATGTGCCCCCTTCATATCATGCCCTTTTTCTTCACTATTACATACATATATAAACATATTAATATATAAATACATCTCTTGAGTCCATTTAATGTTACTTGTATGTATATGATTTCAGGCTACCACCTGATATTAAATACCCAATTAAGAGATTTCTCCCCCAGGAAAACTAATTCTCCTGCTCTCAGCATCCTTAGTTGCCAGTTGTTCTTTATCTAGGGTTAGCGTGCAATGAGATTCGCTCCTTCCACTTTAGCTGTCTATTAGTGTTGTTCCTTGTTCAGGCCTTGTTTATGCAGCCATACTATTGAGATATAGTGGCTGAAGCTTGACTGCCATTTCTAGAAGACACAATTTCACAGCAAAGCAGGTTTGAGGTCCTCTGCCTCTTACAATCCTTCCATTCCCTCTCCTACAATGTCCCCTCGGCCTTAGGTGCAGGAGTTGTATTATAGATGTATCCACTGAAGCTGACCACCCAACAATTAGTTGTTCTCTACATTTTGACCAGTTGTTTACTGAAATGGTCTCTCTTGCAAAAGGAATCATCTGTGGTGAGAGATAAGCAATTAGGAATTACTTCTGCAACCATTTTTACTGAAGTTTTCAGTACACAAGCAGAATGTAGCAACTGCCATAATACCAACAGTCCCTAGCCTAGGTTACCCTAATTTCCACTGCCTATGTCTTTTGGCATTCCAGTCTTCTGAATGCAACCAGAAAGGCTCATTACGCACTGCTTACAGCATCCTAACAACTTCACTAGACTATAGTTGAAACATTTTCTGCATTCTTTCAATAAACCAGTACACATGGTTTATAAATCATATGATCAGGCTTCTTGCAGCAACAACCTCACTTCCTACATTTTCTACATTAGTTAGTTCTACATTTCTACATTTCTACATTTCTACATTTCTACAACCTCATTTTCTACATTAGTTAGTTCAGGAGACATTAATTCTGATTCCTGATTTAAAGGACAAAGTGATTCACAGTGGGGAAGGTGGAAGGGTAGACAGCTCTGTCAAAAGCAGGAAGCAGCTGGACCAAGAAGTCTTGTGTATCTTTTATGAACTGTTCAATTTATTTGTCCAACTGACTGGATTCTTTATTCTCTTGGTGTTTGATGGTTTGAGTTCTTTATATATTCAGCAATTTACCCTCCTATTGCCTGTTTCTTCAGTCTATTGCTTCTTTTGCTGTACAGACGTTTTTTTTTTATAATTTCATGCCATCCAATTTGTCAGTTTTTGTTCTTATTCCCTCAGTGCGTCTTTCTCAGAAAACTGTTGCTTATGCCTAGACCTTGAAATATCCCCCCTGTGTTTTCCTCTATTATTTCTAAGTGTCAGCCCTTTGTTTTATTCATGTGAATAATCAGTTTTTCACACGTTGAAAGGCTGTCTTTTTCTTTTTTAAACCAAATGTTTTTAACACCTTTGTTAGGAATAATATGTCCACAGCTATCTAGGTTGATCTCTTCGGGTACCATACTGGGTTTTGTTGTTGACTATGGCTCAGAGTATAATATTAAACAAGGTATTGTTACACCTCAGTTTTTCCCTTTATCAAGTTGCTCTGACTTTTCAGTACCGTTTTTGTTTCTGTATAAACTATGGAGATTTTTCTTCTACTTCTGCAAGAAATGTCAATGGAATTTTGATAGCTGTTATGTCAAATCTGCACATTACTTTTGGTAGTAATGTCTATTTTTAAAATAATATGGCCCACCTGTAACACAAGAACTTTTTATCTTCTATTACCTTCTTCAACTTCTATTCAGTGTTTTATAGTTTTCACTAAATCCACTCATTGCTGAAGTTTCTCATTATACTTGTTAATTATACCACTGAAAAAAGCTTTCAGTCAGTTCTTTCATTCCCCTAATGCTTCCCAAGAAATAGTAATTCCTTCTCACTTCTGAAGTATTTGGAAATACTTTTGAAGTATAAAAATAACCATTCTATGCTTTAAATATTAGAACTCCAAAGACTTAAGGGTTCTATATACCAATATCAATGTTAAAAAAAAAATTAACATTAGCATACTACTTTTAAATAACTAAAAGGAAGAATTCTTTGCTGTAAATAAGCATAAATCCAAAGGTAGTATCACCAAGTTGGGTTAGGTGATAATGCAGAATACCAGCACTGAGAGCCTCAGTGGAAATTAAATATTGTATTTAAAAAATTAAGAAGAGAAAAAGTGTTTCATATTTTTTGAGAATATTTTTAAAGGCATGGCTTAATAGAATACAGGCTGATTCATTTATATAGTTTTATATTTAATCTGCTGTGAACATATGCTGTCTTACTGGACATATATAAAAAGAAATCTGACCCTGCAGAGACATAAAGTTGGGTGAAAAGAAATAAAAGTTAAACAACATCTCACAAACACCATGAAAGTATTTCCGGAAATACCTCACAGTGAAAAACACTGCTTTAGAAATTATTATGGACCACTTATGAAGGCTTAACTCCAAGACAAGCTAATCTTCAATAATCTAAAAAAAAAAAAAAAAAAAAAAAAAAAAAAAAAACCAACGTTTATACAGTTCGGTTGAAAAAAAAGAAAAAAAAAACACAAAGAATTACAACAGAGGAATGCTGGAAGCAGGAGACATGAGACATGTTTTTTCCCCAGGGAAAAGCACAACTGGTTACCAAATAAATGCTCAATCAGCCCTGATATCATATACAAAGAAAAAAAGAGGTCATTAATTTGAAAGAGGAAAGGAAGATGTACACAGGATGGTTTAAAAGGAGGAAAGAAAAGGGAGGATGATGTAATTATATTATAAAATAAAAAAAATGTAAAGAAAAAAAACACTAACTCAAGCTGAAAAGAAAAGTAAAGGCAAATAGTTCTAGTTATAACACCATAGTCAAGAGAAAACTGGGTGGCACATGGAAACCTGTCTTAGGTACTTTTCTGTTGCTGTGACAAAATAGTATGACCAAGACAACTTATCTCTAAAAGTATTTAACTGGGCTTATGGTTTCAGAGGGTTAGAGTCTATGAGCAAAAGCATGCAGGAGCAAAGCACCGTGGCAGGAGCAGCTGAGAGCTCACATCTTGATCTGCAAATAGGAGGCAGAGAAGACCTGGAATGGTGCACCCCTTTTGAAAAATCAAAGCCCCTTCCCAGAACACATGCCCTCCAACAAGGCCACACCTCCTAACCCTTTAAACCACTACAAAGCCTAAAGCTAAACTCCGTATGTAAGAATATATTAGTTTTTATCCCAATTCACATACAAAGAAGAGTGTTTCCCTAAGGCCACCAGTTTATTTATATTCTACATAACTACAAAAGAAACTAAAAGGTAATCCTTCTGCACTCCCACCCCCACCCCAGGAACTAAAAGGAGAGAGAAAAGGCTGAGCGAGCTTTTTGTCATGCCAATAAGAAAAGGCAAAATTATCCAAGAGGAATCATTCTATAGACTAAAATATAAAAGGCAAGGACTGGAGATAAAGCTCAATTTGTGTAGCATGCTTGCCTAGCATAAAAGAAGCCTTAGTAGCACCGAATTGAGGGAGGGAGGGAATAGAGAGACAGGAGGATGAGAAATTCAAGGTCACCTTCTTCCAAACCAGCCTGAGCTACAAAGAGACTCTGCCCAAAAAACTGACACCCATGAGTTTTCTTGTTCTTTTTGGTTTTTTGAGACAGTTTCTCTGGGTAGCCTTGGTTGTCCTGGACTCTATAGACCAAGTTGACTCAAACTCAAGTGATTTGGCTGCCTCTCTGCCCATGCCCCCCCCCCCTCCACTACTGGGATTAAAGGCATGCAACACCACTGCCTGGCTGACAACCAAAGTTTTCTAATACTTCTTTCAAAATCATTCTGAAAATATTTTAACTGACATTGGGACCAGCCAGATAATCAACAGATAAAGGCACTCTCAAAGCCTACAACATGAATTAATTTCCTGGAAAATACATGCAGATACCTGACTCCCACATGTCGTCCAGTAACTGACACACATGCACATGCACACAAATGTAATTTTTAAAAAGGGGGTTGTTTTGTTTTTAGGACTAGAGAAATGGCTCAGCAGTTAAAAGCACTTGTTGTTCTTTCCAGAAAAGTAGGGCTCAATTGACAGTAGCCACCAGTCACAGTCATCCATAGCTCTAAGTTGCTCTTCTAGCTTCCACTGCATACAAATGATGCAAAGACATACATGCAGGAAGAACATCTGGATGCAGAAGGTGGTATTTTTTAATTAATCTTAAAAACCATAGGTATTTTTCAGCTCAAAAAAACTCAAGGATTTAAGTCTTTAATTTCTTCTAAGAAAAGAGAAATTCTGCCAAATTGGAATTACAAATCAAATCATAAGAAGGCATTTGATTAACTTGTCAAGCACAGTAAGAAAAAAAGAAAAAGAAAAAAAAATATATATATATATAAGAATTACCAAAGAATGAAAGAGCTATGATGAAAATCTATTCATCCCTAAGACAAGACAATGCTTTAGTTAAAACTGTCTGCTGTCTTTTAAATACTATATCTACCCTCTTTCTATCCCAAATAGTATATCCTCTTTCCAACCTAAAATCCTGATCTTTCCTTGAAACAGTCTAGTGGTAGGGAGGGGGAGGAGTAGCACCACCAGCACAAACTCCAGAGTACCTGGGATTTTAAGGTTCCTTGTCTAGGGTTAGTACTACTCATGGGTTGACATCTTACTTCTCCAGGGACCAAGCCTTCACATGAGCCTGCATAGCTATTCAGATGCAATTCTAGCAGTCAATCAGGCAGTGTCTGTCTGTGCCTGTCTCTCTCCCTTCACCTGTCTGTCTCTCTCTCTCCTTCCTCCTCCTTCCCACACCCCAGAACTTCGAACTTTGGAACTTACTCTGTTGATCAAGTCGGCCTCTGCCCCTGAACCCCAGGCCCACATTTCTGAGGTTATAGATGTAAGCCACCAATGCCAGCACACTTACAATCATTAATATCATATGTGGCAGGCTTCAAAGTGTATGTTATTACATTTAGAAGAACAAATAAATTATCTGCTGAATTGCATGTTTACACTTGTTTAATCACCCATTTCTTTCCATTTGCAATGAATGACTCCACTTAAAATTTACTTTCATATCAATTTTTGAAAAAAAAAAAAAAACAAAAAAAAACTGGAAAACACCAAGGTGAGTACAAGAATAGCAGGATGAAGAATGCTTTGAAAACTCAAGGCCACACTATAATTTATACTGATACACTATCACCTGTTACTTCTTATAATGAGAAAATAGAAGAACATACTGGCCATGATAAAATGATTAACATCATAAACCTTTACCTGACCTGCTGCACTTAAAGAACCAAGAAAGTACCTGCTGTGCCAGGTGGTGGTGGCAAATGCCTTTAATCCCAGCACTCAGGAAGTGGAGGCAGGGGGATGTCTGTGAGCTCTTGGCCAGCCTCATCTACAGAGTGAGTACAGCACAGCCATGGTTACACAGAGAAACCCTGTCTCAAAAAAAACAAAAAATTAGTCAACCAATTCCCAATAAGAATATAATATGTACCCACATGGAAACTACAAAGAGAACATGTTCATTGCAGACTTATACATGTTCATTACTTAAAAATCAAAATATAGAAAACAACCTAATGGTAAGAACAAAATGGTGATATAACCATGGGATAGTCCACACAGCAAACTGGATTTGGTCATTTTAAAGAATGGAAAAACTATGTAGGTCCTGAAAGTTCATACTTTGCTTTCCATTCAAGCATTCAGGGATGATCTATTACTACTATACGGTGATTAATATAAAAAATTGAAGAAAAGTATCTAATTTTTCTTAAATATTATTTAGCTGCTATGGCTTAGATATCTCTACTGAAAGTGGAAATTTAATCCTCACTATGAAGTATTACGAGGTGGAGCCAGGTGACCCTTTGAGATTAAGGTGGGGCCCACACAACCGCTTAAGAGGCTTTTTCTCCTATGGCAGGTTAGCCCATCAAGTGGACACCACATGGTAAAACAAAAATGCCCACTTACTTTATGGCTGAGAAGTGAACAAGAAACAAAAGGAATTGAGTTTTCTCCCACTCTCTCCCTAAGTCAATACTATCGTGACCTAAAGACCCCCACACACTAAAATACAATCTTAACCAATTTGAACAAAGCCAAATATTTCAGAAAACAGGTCAATATATAAATATCAACTATATTTCTAAATACTAATAACAGTTGCAAACTGAAATTTTTAAATGCTAGCCATAATACATGGGAAAAAAAAACAAAACAAAACAAAAAACAAAAAAAAAAAAAACCTTTGAAAACCTTTTAAATCTAACCAGAAAAAAAATGTAAAATATTGCGAAATCTGAAATTTACTCCACTGCTTACAAACAGAAATCAAATTAAAAATATGCTTTTTCTTGGTCCAGAAATGATCACTTGTACATTGTCATCAATAGTTTTATGTTAAAGTGACACGGGCTAAATCTGTGCGCAGGCAGGCAAGCCTGTAGGCCATTTTCTTAACTACTGATTAATGAGGGGGGCCAATGCATTATAACCTGGGACCTCCCTGGCTGCTGGTCCTGGGCTCTATAAAAAAGTAGGTGGAGCAAGCCAGTAAGCATCACTCCTCCATGGCCTCGGCATCAGCTCCTGGCTCCAGGTTCCCACCTGGTTTGAGTTCCTGCCTTGGCTTCGCTAATGAACTCAGGACATTTAAGCCAAGTAAATAAATCCTTTCCTCCCTAACTTGTATTTGGTCATGGTGTCTCATCACAACAATAGCAGCCCTAACTGAGGCATACACTAAAACGATTTTTTTCCCCTCACAGAAAGAGAGGGTAATAAATCTGTTAAGAAAGGCTTATCATCACCCACTTCATCTCATTCATTCTCTCTGGAACAAAAGGAGGAAGAAAAAAACCTCTGGAAATTTGTTCTAACCTGACTTAGCCATTTTCAACATGGATACACCAAACAGGGTAATATATCCATTTCGCTCCCAATACTATTCCTATCTTGTGGCTTATGGATAAAATAATTTTATTTGAGAAGTACCACAAGCCAACCAAAGTGCTAAAACACATCTTAAAAAAAAAAAAAGCTAAATTTACTAATTCAGGATTCATACAGAACTTTAAGATAGGATTGCAACAATAAAATATGGTCTTGAGAGTCATTTATCAAGTTAACATAAGTATTGGGGCAAAAATTAATGAGACAGTATTAACTCTTTCACCAACTAAAATTAATCAAATTAGAATTATTACTTTTATCCAGCTCCACGAACAAAGCACATAAAAACATGCAATATTTTCTTCAGTAAGCACGAATTCTTCAGTGCTCTCCATCAAAATAAACTACTAAACTATTTTAACTAAATTTAAGCTTTAAATTTCTAATCTTAGCCTGTCACAGTGACAAAAACATGTAAATCTCAGCACTTTGACTGAGGCCAGCCAACTAGGCTACAAAGTGAAAAGCCTGCTAGGATAGAAAATGAAACTTAGTCTCAAAACAAAAACCAACAAACATAAAATAGAACCTAATTCTGTAGGTGCTATAAAATAAAGTGTTTTGGTAAGATGGTAGGTATCTTACCAAAGATGCTTGCCAAGGTGCTTCCCACCCAGCTTGATCACATGAGTACAAAGCCCAGGACCCACACATAAAGAATCCACTCCTGCCAGGAGGTGGTGGTGCACATCTTTAGTCCCGGCGCTTGGGAGAGAGAGGGACGGGGACATTAGTGAGTTTGAGGCCAACCTGGTCCAGCGGAGCAGCAAAGGCTACAAAGAAGCCCGGTCTCAAAAAACCAAAAAAGGAAAAATCCACTCCTACAAGTTGTCCTCCAATCACCAACATGTGCCAGTGGCTGAGCACACATACAAATAGATGTTTAAAACATTGAAATAAGCCAGACAGTGGTTGCATGCCTTTAATGCCAGCAGTTGGGTGGCAGACAGGTAAATGAATCTCTGCGTTCAAGGCCAGCCTGGTCTACAAAGTGAGTTCCAGGGCTACATAGGAAAACCCTGCCTTGAAAAAAAAAAATCCTAACTAAATAAATAAAACTGAAATAAAAAGAGAAACCCAATGAATCTATTTTTGATGCTGTTTATGTCAGCTACTCTAAAAACCAAGGTAACATAGTATGGCTTTCCAAATGAGTTTGCCACTCAAGATTTTCAGCCAACACAGTAGAAATGTCAACTAATACATTTAATACTGAAGTCTGTGACACACACATTGAATTAGCTGCTTTCTACAACAGGAAGACAGTTAAAACTGTAAGAGGCAAAGTCTGCTTTCAACTGCCAGAGATTCCAACAATGATGCTAAAACAAGTAATGGCTAACTACTACACATGTATTTTGCATGTGATGCATGTCGTAAGTTATGTAAGAGTAATTAAAGAGTTACATTAGAAAGAGTCACTACCCCTAAGTAGATAGATCACTGATAAGTTTCTGGGATAAATGACCACAATGGATCTCTATTTTAGTATTGACACACAACACATACATATAACAAATATGAAGTCAGAAAGTACCACCATACACACAAGGCTTTACAATAAGACATCTTCATTAAGAGTCTTTCACCATCATTTGCAGGCTATATTCATATAAGTTTGCAGCAACAGACTATGATCTTAAGAGCCATTTATCAAAAGTTAAGGAGATAAAATAATGAAAGTATATTCATAGCCAGTAAGGTGTGCTACTAAGTGGTCCTAGGAGTCCATTTTGTCATCTTTAGCAGAACTTAGTTCACATTCAATAAAGGCACAATGATCAGCATAGAATAAGCTGTCGCTGAATTTTTACTTCTTAAAATTGGAGAAAGGGGGCCAATATGAGCAATATGATACTCACGAAGAAAGCTCAACTTTGCAGAAATTAAGATGCACATAAAATGTAATAGGATATAAGTGAAAACCAGAAAGAATGCAACTGTTAAAAAAAAAAGTATGGGTATAGTTTTCACTTTTTGCTATTTCTGCTTCGTCTTTATTCAAGGTGGCAAACTGACTGACTATGCCAAAGGAGCTGCACAGCAACAAGGAAAGTTCAAGAAGAAAATCAAATCAAGGTTCAGGGGTAAAAAGATCACTGTGTAAAAGAACAATTTTTCCAAAATTCAAACTAAAAAATAAATTTTAATAAAGTTTAAGTACTTGTTAGTATCAAATGTAAGCAAAGAAAAAACTCCAACGGGGTACTCCTCAAACTGTGTGTAATGCTTTTAGAACCTTGCTCCTTTTCCAAAGGGTTACTGTGAATGAAAGTATACCATAAAGAAAAACAATACTATCCAACTACCACCCAGTAGCATATTAAGAACACTGATAGCGGCGTGTGGTTCCTAACCTTGCAAAGAACCCCTAAATACAGTTCCTCATGTCATGTTAACTCCCAACCATAAAATTACTTTCATTGCTACTTCATAACTCTAATTTTGCTACTGTTCTGAGTTGTAATACAAGTATCTGTGTTTTCCAATGATCTTAGGCAATCCATGTAAAAGGGTCTTCACCCACAAGTTGAGCATCACTGCTCAAGTATAATAAATAAGGCTTAAATTTAATTAACTCTGAGGTAGTACCTTAACTTCCCACTTCAGTGTCTCACTGTCATCATCCCTAGCAAAACAGATGACCCTCATCAAATTAAAAGGAATAGAAAACACCAGCAATGCATGTAAATGTTACTGATAGCACTAGTAAGCTTTTTGTGTTTAATCAAGCAGTATTTAAGGGAGGGGGAAGGACTACAGACTCTTACATGTCTCATTCTCTTCTAACTATAAAGGAAACAAATAATTCTCCTTAATTATGCCAATAAAGAATGGGAGTTTTGCTTGCCCAGATCACTAAGCTATGTGAATGGCAGAAGTAGGATTTGAATCCTGACTGATGAGAACAAGAAGTTTGCTTTTTTTTCCTTTACACAAACTACCTTCACAGCAATGCATAACTGCAGAAGCAAACACCAAGGCATGCCCAGCTTTACAACTAAACTCCAAAGTCTGAGTATTAGTCTGTCTCTCAATTGTTTTCTGGAAACATTAAAGGATTTGATTATTTGATTGTATCCTTCATATTAACTGAATGAATTCCTTCATATTAAAAAATGTTTTTATTATATTAGCACATGTGGTAATAAGCCCTCAAAAAATGAATTAGTGAAGAAACCCTTTTCTATTAAAAAAAAAAAAAAGGCAACAAGTGAAACGTTGAAAAAGCAGGTAAAACACTTTAAGATTTGTACATAGGCTAGAACTTTCTGAAAAATCAGGACTCTTAATAGCACCAGAAATAATCCCAAGAACTGACAAATGAGTTTACCTGAAATTACAAGCCACAGAAAAGGAAACAACTATCAGAGTGAAGAAACAACCTATAAAATGGGGGTGGGAGAGGACTGCCAACTGTGATTCAGGTGGGTTAATAACTAAACTCTATAGAGGACTGCAAAAATCAAACCCCCACAAGGTATTTAATCAATAAATGAACAAATGGTTCTCAAAAGAAGAAATACAAATACCCAATAAATAACCTTAGCCGTCAGAGAAATGCAAATTAAATGCTTTCAGGAAGCTGGAGTGATCAGTAAAATGCCTGCCTTAGAAGTATGAAGACTTCTTGAGCTCTTTATCTATTCTGGATATCAGCCCTCTGTCAGATATAGGGTTGGTGAAGATCCTTTCCCAATCCATAGGCTGTCATTTTGTTCTCATGACAGCGTCCTTTGCTTTACAGAAGCTTTTCAGTTTCATGAGGTCCCAATTTATTGATTGTTGATCTTAGAGCTGTGCTGTTGGTGTTTTGTTCAGGAAGCTGTCTCCTGTACCAATGAGTTCTAGACTCTTCCTCACTTTTTCTTCTAACAGGTTTAGTGTGTCTGGTTTTATGCTGAGGTCTTTGATCCACTTGGACTTTAGTTTTGTACAGGGTGATAAGTATGGATCTTTTTGCATTTTTCTACAAGTAGATATCCAGTTAGACCAGCACCATTTCTTGAAGATGTCCATTGTACGGTTTTGGCATCTCTGTCAAAAATCAGGTGTCTATAAGTGTGTGGGTTTATTTCTGCATCTTCTATATTTTACACATATAAGATAATCATACTAAAATCTGTACACCCGAAGAAGCTAAGATAGGAGGAGGACACTGGGTAAGATGCTCAATCTTCATTCAGAAAGGCAAACGGGGTACACATCAGAAGAAGGTAAAAACAAGGAACAAGACAGAAGCCTACCACAGAGGACCTCTGAAAGACTACCCAGCAGGGTACTAAAGCAGATGCTGAGACTCATAGCCAAACTTTGGGCAGAGTGCAGGGAATCTTAGGAAAAAAGGGGGTGATAGGAAGACCTGGAGGGGACAGGAGCTCCGCAAGGAAAGCAGCAGAATCAAAATATCTGGGCACAGGGATCTTTTCTGAGACTGATACTCCAACCAAGGACCATTCATGGAGATAACCTAGAACCCCTGCAGAGATGTAGCCAGTGGCAGCTCAGTTTCCAAGTGGGTACCCTAGTAAGGGGAACAGGGGCTGTCTCTGACATGAACTCATGGGCTGGCTCTTTGATCACCTCTCCCTGAGTGGGGAGCAGCCTTACCAGGCAGGCCACAGAGGAAGACTATGAAAGACAGTCCTGATGAGACCTGATAGGGTAAGATGGAAGGGGAGGAGGTCCTCCACTATCAGTGGACTGGGGAAGGGGTATGGGAGGAGATGAGGGAGGGAGGGAGGGAGGGAGGCTAGAATTGGGAGGGGATGAGAGTGGGGCTACAGCTGGGATACAAAGTGAATAAATTATAAGATATAAAAATAATTATATTTTTAAAAAGTATGACGACATGGGACTGGAGAGAAGGCTCAGCAGTTAGGAGTGCTTACTGCTCTTTCAGAGGACCCAGGTTCAATTCCCAGCACCCACATGGCCCTTCACAACTATCTGTTAATGCCAAGATCTGACACTTACACAAGCATACATACAGGCAAAACACCAATGAGGGAGGGAGGGAGGGAAGGAGGGAGGAAGGGAGGGAGGAAGTTGTAAGTTAGAGCTTACAGGGGGTAGGGTTAGTTAGGTAGACTAGAGCTAATTGGCCAGCTACCCTAGCCAAATCAAGAATCTCCGGGTCCAATGAGAGACAAATGTACAACACTAAGAAAAATGCTTGATATGAACTACTGGCTTCCAGGTTCTGGCTTGCCCCAAGCAGATAAGAAAGCAAATGACAACAAATGCTGGTGAGAATATAAGGTAACCAAGTCTTATACAGTGGTGGTGGGAATGTAAACTGGTGCATCCCCTACGTAAGTCAGTGTGAAGCTCCTCCAAAGCTCAATGGTTATGACCCAGCTACAGCACACTTAAGATATATACCAGGACTTTAACTCAACATAATACAGAAACATTTGTACATCTAGCTTATTGTTTCACTATTAGCAATAGTTAGGAAATAGAACTAACCAGGTATCCAACAGATTGGATTGATAGAAAATGTGGTGTATTTACAGAGAGTAATTTTTTCAGCCATCAAGTGTAAAATCATGACGTGTGCAGGAAAATAGGTACAAAGTAGGTAGAACTGGAGATCACTGTGTTTAGCGAAATAAGCCAGACTCATGTTTATTTTCTCTCATTGGCAGAACCTAAGTATGTATATATGTATGAAACAGACAACTTACCGTGTGAGAGAGAGAATTTCAGTAGGAAAGATGGTAAAAACAGAGTAATGGAACACATGACATAAACACAGAATGGAAGGCTATTCAGAGAAGGAAAGGAGAAAGCAATATGGAGAGAGTGGGGTCATGGCCACAGTCGGTGAAAGGGATGATTAAAAACAAAGTATAATGACATACATATATGGAAATGCTATAATAAAAAAGATTACTTTATATGCTAACTTAAAAAAAATTAAGGTTGACTCATCATGACAAAAATCCTCTTTTTTTTGGTTAGAATTTCACATTACCAAAAAAGACATTTTCAGTAAAACACTAAGCAAATGCTTGAAATCAAAAGACATCAATTCTAAGTATTAGAGGAAATTTTAATAACTTAATTTTCAATGATTTGTGAAGAGTGCACAAAAATTTATAATTGAATAAACAGATGCACATATTTGTCATTCAGGCTGAAAATACAACCAGGCTTTCCCCACCCTACCTCACTCTCCATCACGCTCCAAACTCATCTACCCTATGATTTCCACTGTCTTCTACATAAAGCTTCAATAACACACAAAATTATTAACCTGACTCAACAAAGTCCTATATGATCTGGCTCCTCTCCCATCCTTAACTACTGCTATTCTTCCTTTGTTCTTTCAATTCCTTTCAGTTTCTCCAATTTCCCCCATCTCATTTTTAGGATTTTCATAAAATCTGTTCTCTAAAACCTTGAAAGCTATTCATCTTTCCAAGTTGAGATCGAATGACACCATTTCAAAAAAAGCCCTTTCTTGACCTCAACATAATGTATTTCCAAAGCATTTTAGACTTCTTTACCACACACAGTATTATAATTACTTATTCAGCATCTGTCTTCCCTAACAAATAAAAAGTTATTTCTCGCCATGACAAATATTATTTCCCACACTAATTAGCACAGCCTAAGTGAAGTACTCAAGTTTGCTAATACATTCAAACCTCAGGGTAGTAAAAAAATAAAATAAAAATAAAATCATGTGCTACTTCACTATCATGAATTGCTAAAAATTATAATGTTCCTTCATACAGACCTTCCTCAAACAATGTTTTTATTAATTACATGTCAAAACTACACACAAAAAAATCTTTATGTATTTAAAAAAAACAGCATTAGAAACCAGAGGTGGTAAATAATGAAGCTTTTTAAGTCATCACCTAGAAGAATAATAAAGAACAGGTGCAAATTAAAAGAACAAGAAAAGGAGCTAAATTTTACAACAATGTACACTAGAAAGGGCCACTGTGTAGACTTTATTTGCAGTAACTGTTTATTGTAATCATGGAAAGTAACAGTCTTCTGAGTAGTTGCTACAATAAATATACTTTTTTTTTAACATATACATTAAGTACATAATTTTAGGTTAGTGAAAAACATGAAATGGCAGTAAAGTAGATTTGAAACTTGCTAACTGCACACAGGGTAGTATTCTAAAGATTACATATATATATTCACTATTTGCCACACTTTACAGATGGAAACACAAGCACTGAATTATGTGAGTTATCCAATATTATACAATTTTAGGTGAGTGCTAGGTGGCACAATTCAAAGCTAGTCATTGGGCTCTGGGATCCTCCCTCTCACCTGTTATATATGTTACCACTGACTTCCTAATCCGCTGAAATAAAAAAATATTTGCTTATGTAGAAGTGGAGGGTAGGGAGGATTTCATCTAGGGATGCCAACAGTAGGCTAAACCCTCCAGATCTCTGAAGCTGAACTTCTCTCCACTCCATTCCAGTCAACTCCTTTGCTAGGACCACCAACTGCTTGCCAGTCTGCCAAATTTAAGAACTTTGAACTTATGCCATCAGTCTGCAGAATCCCATCAAGTTAATAACCCCCTGCTTTTGCCATACCCCCCTACCTTAACACTGCCAATTCTGCATCTATACATTGATCCCAGGAAATCTCCCACAATTCCATGGCTTCAAATCCTATTAGCATGACTTTATATGTCTCTAGTCCTGGCCCAGGTTCCAGACTCCAATACCCCACTTTACTTAAGATGATAACTAGTATTTCACACTTAATCGTAACAGCATGCCAACCACCATTCCCTTCCCCAACCTGGATTGCCCTCAGCCTTCTCCATCATACACCCAGCTGTTAAAACTAACTTTGGGGTATCATGTTTGATTTTTTCTTTTCTTATCTTCAACATCCACTCTATCAGGAAGTTCTATCAAACCTACTTGTGAAGTACTTTGGTTCCATCCCCACAATCATGCAATACACTATCACGTAGTCGCTTCCTACAATAACTTCAAAATAGCCTCCCTTCATTTAACTCTTATCCCCTTAAGTCTTCACAAAACAGGTGTATCTAAACTCAAATCAGTCTTGGCCTGCTTTAAATGACCTATCTTTTCACTATGAGTTAAATAAAATCTTAATTTCTGACCCTGACCTAAAAGCTCCCACATGCTTTGGCCCCTGTTTACTACTAACTACTCTCTTCCCTAGTCTTTCTCTTTTTTGAGCAAACCACAAACCTGAGAGAGCATGTCTTTCAGCAGGCCTTTTCATCTATTTTTTTCTGCAAACGAGTCTTTTCTCAGACACAGAAGGGTCCTTCTCCTCTTTAAGTTTTGTTAAACAGTACCTGCTCAGACAGCTTCATTGACCAACAAGTGCTGAAGCATCCTAACCACCTTTACATGATCCTCTACTATCATAATAGTCATAACTGGTCATATGTGAAATGTATTTTACTGCATCTTGTTAACCGGAGAATGTTAAAGTCCAGTCCCAAAGCTTCCCACAGTACACGGTAAAAACTTAATACATGCATTAAATAAGTGAATTATCTATCGCTGCGTTTTACGTTGTTATTGAAAATCAACAATGCGGAAAATAAATTTATCTATGATGAATTTTGCGTTAAATAAATCCATAAAACACTCATAAAAGTTTTCAGTCTAGGACATTTCAAAAGTCGCGCGAACTATTGAATTCCTCCATAAACTGCTAAATATTCCATATGGATAATGACTTGTTTGGGTTTTTTTTTTTTTTTCCTTCTCCACGTGAGGAGGGTGTAAATGAAAAAGGGAGGTTTTACTGGGCTTAGCACCTGTTACATCTTCAATCAGTTAAGAGAGGTGCATATGAGCCAGGCACCACATGGAAGACGTGGCCTTTCTTTAAGGGACTGTAAATGAAACCTTAAGTTTCATTTCGACCTGCCCTAATCCCTAATAAAAGCCGTTCACTTCGTTTAAAGAAACGCTGTGAAACAATCTACGGCCAGGAAGATATGCTAGCATTCATGAAGAGCAAAGAATCTGATGTGGAGGGCCTCCGAGAACACAGGTGTATGGGGAAGTTTGGTAGCAGTCTACATGTAACGGGAAAACAAAAGCAGCGGACACCGGTTCAAAGATCAGTTCAACGATCAAAATAAGGTTCTATCAAAAACAGTTCTAGCTTTGGCTATCTTGAACCTGGACGCGAAGGTGGATGAAGAGAGAAAACAGAGCCCTGGGACCCTTGTCCTTCGCTCTGGCCTCCACCACAGATACTTTGCGTAAAAACTGCACGGATCTGCGCGCCCGCTTACCCGCCACCGCCAGCCCTGCAAGCCCAGCTCCCCAGGGTACTCACATGGGCTCGAGGGTCTTGCTGAGCCAGGACTTGAGTGCCTCGAAGTTTTCAATGATCATCTTAGAAACCATCCACCGCGGCCCCGAAGCCGATCACACTCCCGAGCTGGCCCAGGTCGCGGCCGCCGCCGCCGCCTCCTCCGCGCGCCGTCCGCGTGGGCCGCGGTGGGAGGCGCCGGTGGCAGGTTCCCGCGAGCCGCGGTCGGCGAGCACCTCGCCGGGGCCGCCGCCGGTCACGCGCCCACCTGGCGCCGGGAGCTTCCCCTCCGCGGACCCCGGCCCAGGCTGAGGCAGCAACCGTTTGCCCGGGCCCTCCCCCCTGCCCTGCTCCCCAGTGAATCCTCCCGCAGGAGGGCCGAACGCGCTCACACCCGGGCTGCTCTCTCAGCTTTGGGATTGGGTGCTTGTTGGCAACGCGGCAGAGGAGAAGCGAAGAAAGCGAAAAACGAAGGGCGGCTCAATGGGAACGGCTCGGGGGTCTTCCCGGCTTCCAACACCCCCAAGAAGATGGCTGCCGAGAAATCTCGCGAGAAATACTTGAAGTCTCGCGGTGAGTCCCAGAGCATGCTGGGAAGAAACGCAAGTTCGGCGGAGAGTGCGCCGAGCAAGTTCTGTAGGGTATTTCTTGCTTGCGTGGGTTTAGGCCGTAGTCCCTTTTTTACCCGTCCGCCCGCAAGCGTAACCGCAAGCGCTGTCTTATATCACAAGGATGCAAAGGCCGCTGACCCCCAGACCTTGTCCTCCAAGAGGACTGTGCTCCTCAGCACGAATGAACCTTCAAGATGGAAGAGCTCCCCGAGAAGGCGGCCAGCAGTTTGCAGGTGTCCTGCACTGTGCAACCTGCCTTGGTTTATTCCACCACCCTCCGTAGGTGCTGTCCCGTGCGCACGATGAATTAAACACAGCCTGGTCTTCCCTAACCCACTGAGACCCCCAGAGGATTAGTATCCTCATCCAAAAGTTCATGACTTTTTTTTGGCTAAGGTCTGATGACCTGTGGATGACCCCAAACAAGAGGAGTTAACTTTGTTGATTTCCGACCTAGCTAAAGACAATTTTGTTACGTTTTAAGTTCTGTTCGTTTAGAAAAGATACACTTTCTCCATGAAATTACAATGTACCAATGCAGAACACTCAAACCTCAAACCAGCATCCTATATATCGTGAGCGGTCCAACAAGTTTGGCTACTATATAATATTATTAGGAGACTAGTAAAGGCTAAAGTCCATCGACTACAACTGGAATGAAAATAGTTCACAAATCTAAAGACACGAACCTTAAATTCTTGAGGAGACAGAATTTAAAATTTGCTGGAGTGTACTGTCTATGCATTAACTGGAAAGATGATGAAAAACAAAGCAAGACGTTTGTTCTGAAATACAATATATTGAGTCATTCGTTAATTAGAATCAAGCTAATTAATAATCAGGGTATTGTTGAAAGTGATTTAGCTAACTGAAATAAGCCAGATATGAAAAGGTAAATATTTAGGATTCCATTTATAGAGGTTGCTAGAGCAGCCAGGAGATATAGAATGTAGAATTGTGGTTGGCAGGAATGAAAGTGGAATGGGAACCAAAGAGAAAGGAAACATGGGAATTATGTCTCAGTGATACAGAGTTTTAGTTTGGAATGATAAAAGAGTTCTGGGATGAGTGGTGTTGGTGGCTGAACAGTTTGAATACATCTAATGCCATGGAGTTGTATACATACAATTATTAAAATTGTAAATTTCGATTACATATAAAATTTATTTGTAAGTGATATATTACTGAGAATTGTGTGTTTCTGTTTAAAGGCACCATACCTAATACTATTGTTGATTAATCAATATTAAACTCATGTTCCCTGGCACTGTAACACGTTTGAACAAAGCCCATACAATTCCTTTATTTTTCTCTGTAAAATACATCACAGCTTTCTTATATGTAGGGATCATCGTTGCATTGTTGCTGATTGTTCCTCGTGGAGATCTGGAGCATTTTACAGTAAAATCAGAAGAAAAAAAGTTCATAAGTGAAGAAAATAAAACATGGCACAAAGTAGACCACAAAATAAGACTTGTTTTCATTGTGAGAACTAAAAAGAGAATGCAGTATATCCCCTTGTCCAACCTCAGATGAAAGCATATACATCATTAGACTTGAATTTTAAGCTACTCACCATATGGCCATAAATGTCCACTGTAAAACTGCTATTGGTTTGAGGGTTACAAATAAATTCAAAAGAGTAAGAAAACTCATGAATATAGAGTAATAAGAATTAGCTGTATTTCTGAATGGTAAAATGAAGACCTATATATTCCAGGAAATGTTCCTTCACCACTGAGAATAATACCAGTTCTTTCCTCCTTCCATAGCACAGTGCTTGTTACCTGTATGCAGTTAGTCTCTGCTGCTTTGTAGAGAAATTTTAATCCAGAAATGCAGCTTCTCTGGCTGGAATACAGAACGCCTTTAATCCCAGGAGACAGAGGAAGCAGATCTCTGAGTTCAAGGTCGGCCTGGTATAGAGCAACTTTTAGGGGGAAAAAAAGACAATTTAGGTCTAGGTGTGGTGGTACATTCGTTTAATCCAAGAGTTTTGAAGGCAGAAGCATGCAGATCTTTGAATTCTGTTCAGGCAGCACAGTTGAGTCAGTGAGTTGAGAGGCAGTGCAGTGGAGTTGTGGCAGTTCAGTTCATGTAATTCCGAGGCAGTTTTTACCAGAAGTTTTACAGAGGGAAGTTGAAGAGAGAACAAGCTAGATCCAGGCGATGACAGAGGAGCCAGAAGATTAGAACAGATTGATAGTTTGAGGCCAAGCAGAGCAGTTCATTCAGAAGCTGAGAGAAAGTCAATTTGAAGTCAGCTTGGAGAGGAGTTTGAGCCAGAACAGCTAAGTTGAACCAGCCAACAAGAGTTCAGAAAGAACAAGACAAGATGAGGTTATTCAGCAATAAGTTTTAGTCTCTGAAAACATTCTAGGCCTAGACTGTACAGAGGCTAGAAGCTTCAAGGACTTGGGCTAGGTTAGCAGACTAAGGCAGTAAGCCTCAGAGATAACAAGTAAATCAGGCAAATAAAAATTACTTTTTCACTATTCCCAGGCTTTTCTTCAATAGCCATTGTTACACAATCTGTATTACTCCATTACTTCATTTTCTTTAGACCTGTCTCAAACATAGAAATTTAACTAATGCAGTAATTAATAGTACCCAGAGAATATTAACTACTACCATGAACACTTTAGTATTCAACATTTTGTTATTTTACATGTTCCAACATATATTGGCCTTTCAAGACCCTGTCACTATTAATGTTGTTCCTTAAGCGCAAAATGGCATTCCGCATTGCTCACATTGTATTTCCTCACTGGCAGCCTAGAGGATGGTTTTAATAGTCTTTTGGTTTCTGAATGTAAAATAGAAGTTAAATTTTTCATTTAGTTTTCTAATCTTTCTTATCTATAATATGCTGTATCAAATTAATTCCCTTTTATGCTTCTTGACTTAGCATAATATCAGAACAAATTAAAAATGTTAAAGGCTGTTTGCTGTACTTTAAGTGAGAAAGAAGCTGAAGTAAGAGAAACTGTTTCAGCCAGGAGTGAAACTGACACATTTTCTATAAACTTGTATCTTTTTATGCTCTTTTGTCTTGGGTTGCCTTGTTTTTCCATTGCCTTGCCCCAGGACTGTTGTCTCTACTGTGCTTAACTTCTTATATTCTTTCAGTTCTCTCACAGAGTTGATGAACATAGTCTTAACAGTCTCATTAGTGCTTCTAGAGCTACCCGCCTCTTTTATCTCTACATACCGAACTAGTTTTTCTCTACAGTGCCCTCAGCAGCCTGTCATTTCCACAGTGTGAGATGTTATTTATCATACATTCTATTCTCATTTATACATGACTCAGACTATAACTTCCTCTTCAGCTGGCCTATTTGTCTATGACTACACCAGTGCTTCGTTATTTTATTTACTAGTGTGTTAATGCCTTTCCTCTGTGCTTCTTTTTCAAAAGAACCTTTGAACTTCCACACATTTAGCGATCCGGCTTTATGAAACACAATAGAGGATGTAGAGCATTCCAGCAGTGTAGGCAGGAAGGCTCAATCCTGGCTTCATTAAGAATATAAAATTTTTAATGATTAGGAATAGTGAATTGTAACAGAAATTAACCATGTGAAACAAAATACAGACCAGAACATTCCAGGCTTACAGGATAGCTTTGCAGGATGTTCCTGGTGCAAATAAAAGATCTTTACAAAAGTGTAAGAAGTGGGGAAGTATGACTTTGGGTGGAGGGCGAGAATGGCTGTGGTCAAGTTTGAGGTTAAAAAAGGTAACTTAAGTTTTCTTTTGATTAGGATATGGTGAGAAGGTATTGAAGGTTTTTTTGTTTTGTTTTGTTTTGTTTTGTTTTGTATTGCAAGGCAAATTATAGTCACAAGAATACCTGTGCCTACTTCTCAATCATTACATTTGAGAATTTCTGAATAAAACCAGAAAATAGGCAAATTGGCCTTTAGCATAATAATTTCAGAGGTTTTGTTTATCTATAAATAGTATCAAGGGCATATTAATAAAGTTTTTTCTTTTTTTCTCATTTTTTAATTTTATTTTTGATATTGAAATATTTTCCCTTTTATTTTCCTCCCTCCACACCCTTTCAGATACTCATCCATGCTCCCTTTCAAATTCATGGCCTCCTTTTTTTTTTTTTTTTTTACTAATTGTTATTGCACACATGTATATGTATACACACATGGAAGTATATATTTTTTAACCAGGCTGACTGCTGCTAGAAAAGAAAAAGAATGTTTCCTGTGGCACACATAATAATACAAAAGAAAGTATGTCACCACTTGCTGCTGATATAAACCGGATTCAGAAGGCAAACGGCAAACTGCCTGGCATGGATACTAGGAACCTAACTTGGTCCTCTGGAAAGCAGGGAGCAACTGAGCCATGTCTCCAGCACCCGACTGTATGTATTAAACATAAAAATATCAGCCCCACATGGTTGGTGGTTCATGCCTGTAACCCCAGCAATTGGGAGGCCTTGATTACAAAAGTAGTTCTAAGCTATGTAGTGAACTTATTTTTGGAAGGAAAGAAAAAAAGAAGGAAAAAGAAAGAAAGAAAGAAAGAAAGAAAGAAAGAAAGAAAGAAAGAAAGAAAGAAAGAAAGAAAGAAAGAAAG